>NC_041409.2:63443739-63581827 GCF_900747795.2 Erpetoichthys calabaricus
TGAGTCTAAATGGCCTCCTATGTGGGTACCTGCATGAGCGGTCCTGGTTCTGGCCTCTTTATAGAGATAGGCCTTGGCCCCCATGACCGTGAGTAGTGCATTAAGTGGGTTTGAGAATATTATATTAGAATATGTTAAGTTGCTCACTCAGGCAAAGCACTTAAGTATTGCTATTGCTGACACAATCCTAAATGTCAACAGACAGCAGACATGGTGGCATTCCTAGGGAATCCCTTGAGTTTTTATAGAATTAACTCATAACAAGCAGCTATCGGCACTGGGCAGCAGAAGGGAGAGGGGGAGTCAGCGCCAGAACCTAAATGGCACAATTACACTAATTGAACTGAATGACAATCATCTGGAAATGGCTAACAGGCTTTAGATTCATTTACACTTAAATGTTGGCAAGATCACACGTCAAGCCTGCTGGCAGACCCCTACCCCCTCCAGTCAAAAATCCTCTCCAGATTGCTAGGACTTCTGTCAATCACCAATCATCTGTTCGTTAAAACTTTATAAAGCTTTCCAAATGTGATTAAAGCCAGAGAGACGACCCTGTGGCTGTCAGCGCTCCCTGCATGCTCAGATAATTGATTTACAGCATATAATAATATTCTAATTAAATGTAATTTACTTAACGTAACTCTAATTAATTAACTGACATCTGTCCTGATGCTTCTGCCTATTGCTGCCTTTTTGTTTCCTCAGAGACTGGTGGAATCTGCATTTCTCCCTGGCCAGCACCTCCTAATGCAGAGATCTTACCAGCAATGGCTATGCGACCGTTCTTTGGGATTCAGCCTGTCCTGCTGGATGATGAGGTAGATACCACCTAGTGGAGGTCATCCTTTTCTACAGCCATTTGTCTCCATTTTATTCCTCCATCAGCAGTAGAATGTGCTTGCAACTAGTCAAAACACTAAAAAGTTAAAAACAAAAAAAAAATCCATGCTGACTACCTGCTACTTGACACCTTTGTTTTCTTGGCAGGGAAAGGGACTGTATGCCAATGACATGTCTGGAGCACTATGCATAGCACGACCCTGGCCTGGAGTGGCCAGAACCATTTATAATGACCACCAGAGATTTAAAGAAACTTATTTCCAGCCATACCCAGGTAAGGCCATTCTAAAAATGAACCATTTGTGTATTGAGGTGAAAAGTGAGAAGCAGTGACGTGTTCAACTGGTGAAAAAGAAAGCTCATTGGTTATAATGACATGTCCAGTTGTTAGCTGATCTGTAGTGACCAGCCAGAGTAGAACCTACCTGCTAAACTGGAACAGTCACTTCTGGGAATGATAAATGTATGAAAAGCAGTACTCACCTAGGGATACGGGGGAGGGCTGGAGTCTATCCCAGCAAGTACAGGACACAAGGCAGGAACAAACCCTGGACAGGGTACTGGGCTGTTGCATGGAAGACACACACACCAAACACACATGGGGAGAACATGCATACTCCACACAAGGAGGACACGGGACACAAACCCTGGTCTGCTTACTGCAAGGCAGCAGTAGTACCTCTGTGTCACGGTGTCAGACTTTTGTTTTTATATTTGTTCATATTTTTTATTGATATTCTTGCAAAGTTATTTCCTTTTTGGTTCTGTTTCCACTATTTAGTGACAATTATTTCATAGCTGTGACCATGTTGTTTATAGTCGTTATAAATGTATCATACTGCATCACAACATTTTGCCAATTTAATATGGCAGTGTGCTATGCCTGGCATCCAAGTATTGAATCCCTTTCCTCATTTTGCTCTCAGTGTCTAGATTAGTGTAATCCAAATGGTGCTTCTGAGAAGAATTTAGTGTTAGAACCCTTTTACTACATTCTGTAGACTTTGACTTTGGTTTGTGGCTTGACTGTCAGTTTTGGTTTCTGCCTCATGCCTGTGTTTTGACCAGAATTCTGCCAATTTCTATTTGTTTTACCCATCTTCTGGCCTTTTCTCTTGCTCTGTATTATCCAGATGATTCACTACAGCTAGGATGTGGTTTGCAATGTAGGTGTGCTACATGACCCCCAGCACAGACAGGAGTGAGAAGTGACCAGGCCAAAGCATGCAATGATAATAAGGATTCCTATGACTCTTTTCTAATAGGAAGGGCACACGGCCCCAGAAAAAGATCATATGGACTGCGCTGTCCCTATAAAAGAGTAGGCAGAATGGATGGTGCCAGGGCAACTAAAGGCTGAGGGTGCATGGACACTAGGAAACACTAGCAGAAGTCTCTATGTCAGGTCCCTTGAGCAAATGAAAAGCCACCTGACCACAGAAATGACTCTGGTGTTTGCTGGATTCAAAGTGAGACATTTTGAGTGCAAAATCAGAAAATAAGTTGGGATGAAAGCTCAACTTGTATAAAGAAAAGAACTAAGTGTCATGACAGAGGGCAAGTGCTGGCTGCAGTACTATGGTGAGCAAGTAGGTAAGCTACTACACCATACCACAAAAAAGATCTCCCATGTTAACGGATCTCTTCTTTTAATTTATATTACTTTTGTATTCTTTGTGTATTTACTCCTGATCTGGATTTAGCTTGATAACCATGACATTTTGGCTTACCTTTCTACTTCCTTGGACTTATTCTGGGTGAAGAGGTCTTCCACAAAGGTCTTTTGCAATCAAATGGTGTATAGCACGAAATGGAGCTGGAGGAAAAGAAATAAAGATATTTTGTTAAAGAAAAACTCCACTTGATAACACTTGTCCAGGAGTGTTCAGCCCCAATTAGCTTCAAACTGTTTGTCCTGTCAGACCATAAGCAGTTGGGAAATCCATGACCAGACATTTGCTCAACTGTGATCAGTCCGACAAGGTTTGTGTAGGGAAAAGGTTTACACAATTACTGTTTAGTAAGAAAATACTGTCTTGTTGAAGAACAATAAGCTAAAAAGTGTTTAGTTGAGAGAAATCCTGGCTAGCAGTGTCCAGCAGCAAAATGTGTCTCACCTACAAGGGATGAGGCACACTTTTGAGGTAATTTTTGGATGCACTGATCTAATTTCATGTCCTCTGCTTGCTCAATATATTTTTTTTTTTACTTGAAAGTCCCATTCAGTATGTCCTGTGCAGCTGTGGCACCATAGTGGAATCACTAATTAGTTCTTGCCCTTTGGATCACTGCCTTGAAATGAGCTTTATATAATGACAGGCGACATTTCATCTCTTTAGTCCTATCACTTGAAGTAAGTCCTGTACTCCCCATCCAAAGTAAACACAGAGCCAGTTTTCCTTGTGCCTCTGATAAAAGGTTTGAAATAAACCTGACATCCCCAACTCCTGAAAGCCATCACTCCCACACTAAAAATTAGGAGGGGTTTCCTTTTGCCCTGGGGCCCTGGTAAACAATTCCCTACCGGTGGCACCCAGCGCTCTGCAGCAACAACCTAAATTTGTATGTGATCATCAGGAGGAACTGCATGGTGACCTATCACTGACATACTTTTCATCTCGTTCTGAGCAAATATTTGTGCAACCTTAGAAAAACTCCCCTATTTGTTTGGGAAAAAAAATTGTGAAATCCGCTTAAAAAAAGAAATTCCACAGTGACCTCCAGGACAAGACCCATGTGTATGTAAATGAGTCTGCACTTTGCTTCCACAGGTTACTTTTTCACCGGGGATGGGGCCTACCGATCAAAGGAAGGCTACTACCAGATCATTGGCCGCCTGGATGATGTTATCAACGTCAGTGGGCACCGTCTTGGCACAGCAGAAATTGAAGATGCCCTGGTAAGACAAGCTTTTTTCTTTTTTTTTTTTTTTACACTGACTTTGTCACTTGCTCACTTGTCCATGTTTTTGTACACAACACAACCAGTCTTCTGTTTTCCTGCTTTAGAACCAGAATGCTGTTATTGCTGAGTCGGCTGTGATTGGCTATCCACATGAGATTAAAGGAGAAGGTAGGGCTGTTTAATTGGATACTGAGACTGACATGACACTTGAGTGATGTTATTCCAAGACATTTACACGCTTCTGCTTTCTGGCCTGCCTCTCTTGAGTGTGTTGTATTATAGTTGGTTGTGATGTTTTCTTCCTTTCATGCGAGTACATTCTATAATGGATTGCTAGTCCTCATTAGACTGAACTTTGAAAGTTCAGTAATAATTAAACTATTTGCGTCCTCTTCTTCCCCTGTGTCTCATAACCACTGCCACTGCATGACCACGACCACATGTGGTCTTTGGTGTCTTCAAACTGGGAATCGCACATCGACCATTTCTTTCTAATTGGTTTTGTCTCAAGCTTTTTTGATGTTCATTTTCAAATCTCGGCTGCCTGTCACCTCTTCAACATCATCCATCCACCATCTTACTTGTTGTGATGTGATATTTTGCATACAAGTTGATAAATATTTTGTATGTCTTTATGTGTAACTTAGGCAAAACTAAGTCAGGAAAGTGAATTTTACGACAGAGTTGGGGGAAGTGCTTGAAAGAAGTGTTTCTCTGCTAAAGTCTCTCTTTCAACTCCCCGCAGGAAAGGCTGCCTAACTGCCAAGCTTTACCTTAACATATAGTTTTGGGAGATGGCAGGTGTGAAGGTGTTCTGTCCCCCCATTGGTCTGAAGTATGGCTGTTTGGAACTGGCTTGTATCAGAAGCCTTTAAGTACTATGATGCCCTATTGGCTCTAGGGGTTGGACAGAGAATCTATAAATTTGCTCACTCCCTCTCTCTCTCTCTTACCAAACTAATGCATGAACTGAAAAGAACAACACAATGAAGAGCACAACTCGGCAGCCATATTGAGACAGGCATGCGGCCTGTTCTGAAGAAAGCTGACCACAAATGATGCCTTAACTAGAGACATTTTTAAGTAACTAACAAGTGTGTGTGCCGCCTGAACTACACATCACCATTTATCAGGTTGTACGGTTGCCAATATTCAAATGTACTTTGCATATTGTTATTATTTATGAATATTACCAATAACACATTGTTTAAATTGTAACTAAATTCCTGCTTGTCTTTTACTACACCTAATTGCCTGAGGTTATAAATGTAGAAGGGAAGGTGGGGAGACATTATATACTATAATGCCTTATAAACAGTGGTAAGTCTGTGAGATTTGAGGCATTATGACAAAGGCTACATATTAATAACACAAATGGGGAAAGTAGAGCAATATATTACTCCACCAAGACAAAACATTATTATTCTTCCTTTCCCTTTCTTTTTCCAGTTCTCTTCCATGATTTTTGCACAGTTCTTCACCAACTGAGCCCCTAGCAATATGACCAAAGAATTTTGCTTTTCACCTCAATATTGACTCCAACCAGAATTGGTTTTGTCATTCTAATTCTTCACATCACTTCCTTGTTTGTAGTCTTCTTTATCCAGCTACTTTTCAGTATTTTACTGTAGCACTATAATTCAAAAGCTGTTATTTTCTTCCTGTGTGCCAACATGAAACCAAAGGTTTCTGTGCCATACCGTAGAGTGGCCCATACTTGTGTATGTAGTAGTCTCTCCTTTGTGTTCAGAGTTAGGTTGTTTGTCATCAGTTCCTTGTCTCCAGAAACTCTGCTTAGCTGTTAAAATAACTATATATAACATAATATTAGCTATTCCTGCCCTGACATCCACGTCATTCTTTAGGTTTTCATTTATACAAATTCCAAGGTATTGAAAGTTAGTTACTTGTTCAATTCTTTAATTGTCAAGTGTCAGCCTTATTTCTTTGTGCCCTTTGTTTGTTACTACCATGGATTATGTTTTTTGTGCATTTAAAGAGAAACTTTTTCTAGTCTTTTAGCTACTTCTGTTAGTATTTGGTTGAGGTCTTCTTCAGTTTCTGCTAGCAGTACCATATTGTCTGAATCGCTTATTTTTTCAATCTTCTTTTCATCAAATGCTGGGACTCCTATATCTTCAAAAATACCTTGGAGAGCCTCATCTGCATAGGTGTGAAAGGACACAACACTGGCACACACCTCCTTTTATGTTCTTGTTTTAAGTCCGTCTTCATAAAGCCTTGTTACTTAATGTATATGTCAGCTATCAAACTAAGATCTTTCTCACAGTTGCCTCTGTTCAGAAAAGTTTCTGTCAGGATGTCATCCTTGACTCTGTCAAATACCTTAACAAAGTCGATGAAGCAAAAGTATGCTTTTTGTTGTCTGTTAATCCTGTTTGCTAAAAGAGTTTTCAGTGAAGTAATGCTCTCAATGGTGCCCATGTTTGATTGAAAGCCATACTGCAGTAGGTTGATTTTTCCTTGTAGCTGGGTGCTGATTCGGTATTACTTTGGATGGGACCTTCATTGTGTGGGATATCAGTGTGATTGTTCGGTGTTCATCACATTTTGTTGTTTTATTTTTCTTTAGGATTGTGACAAATAGAGTTTCTAACCATTCTTCCAGTATTCTGTTACCTTGATAGATATCTTTTATGAGATTTACAAAGTCCTTTTCTATTTTGTCTCCAGCTCCTTTGATAAATTCAAAAGGTATTTCATTGATACCTGTAGCTTTGTTGTTTCCCCACTGCTCGTAGCATTTTAATGCTCTCCTGATTCAATATCTCCACTGCATTTGGTGCTGGAATAACTTTCCTAGGTCTGTTGCTTCCATATATTCTTTCCATCTGCACTGTACCTCATACTCTGCTGTTAATAGCTTTCCAATTTTACTTTCAATCCCTGTACTTTAACTGGGTTGCTGTTTTGGTGCCAGTTTTCTTATTTCCATGTACACTTTCCTTGTTTCATTTCTCTCTTCCAGCTTCTGTATTTTGTGACTTTTGACATTTATTTCTCTCTCTTTCCCTTGTCGGCACTACCGTCTTATCTCTTTCATAAGTTCTTGAACTTTAGTTTGATATTTTCCCTTCTTTTTTCACTCATCAGATCTAGTATTTCATCAGTAATCCAGTTGTTTCTCTTTCTCTGGTTTGGTTTCGGGATAACAGTATCTGCTGCACATTTAAACGTCATCACAATGTCTTTCTGTGTTTTGCACACAGCTGTTTTTTGGTGATTGGCGGCTTCCTCAAATTTTCTTTTGTTCTCATTCTTTCTTAGCCATTTTCTGTTGTCTCTGAGTTTTTAGAGCTTTCTTTGGTTTGTTTATTTTTACTTTTATTCTGGCTGTTATCGGGATAGGGTCTGAGAGTTTATCAACCTTGTGTATTACCTTGCACCTGGAGATAGTTCTGCTATATTTTTTGTTTATAGCAATGTATTCCAGTAGGCTTTTGCCATGTCTGTGGTCCACTTTCCAACTATAGTTGTTTTCTTTTTTGATTCTCTTGTAGGTGTTTTTCCAGGTTGAGTCTTTTTTTCTCTACAAAAATCAATGAGGATTGTCCATTTCAATTCAATTTGTCACTTCATAGCCACTTGATCTAATTACTCAATATCCTTTAAGACTGTGGAGACACAGCATCCTGTTTAAGAAAGGTTTCAGAAGATTACTGATAACAGTTGTGAGGGCAGGCAAAGTATCAGGAGATTTTTGTGTAGAACCAAGTACTTCCTAGCATTTAAGGGCATGTTGTACTCTGACAGACTCGGACAATTAAACCTGTTTAGTTTCGAGCAGAGGAAACTGTATGAGAACCTAATCCAGGTTTTCAAAATTCTCAAACAGCATCGATAAAGTATATCCAAAAACATTCTTTTGGCTTAAGGGTGAATCACATACGCAAAGACATCATTGGAAATTAAGGGGAAGTGCATTTAAAACAAGTCAGGAAGCACTTCTTTACTCTGGAAGAAACTATGAAAACTTGAATAAGAAACATTGACAACCTTTAAGAAGGATCTGGATGAGATGTTAGGACAGATTAGCTATTAGCTAAACAAATGAGCCTGATAGACTGAATAGTCTCCTCTTGTTTGTCAGATTTCTTATGTTCTTAATGGATGAGCAGGTTACAAAATGTATTTGTGTATACAGTATATGCAGCAAAGCAAGAACAAAGGCATTTAATTCTTCTAGTCATGCCAAAGTCCTAAAATTAGACACATTTTACTTTGTCCTTATTTAGCCAGCAAAAGCAAACTGACCTGCTGAAGCCCTTTATATAAAAAGTAAAAATGTAAAAGTATCAATAGGGGTCATAATGCAGACCTGAGTGCCTGCTGTCCTGCTGGTGTGATCTTTTTGTAGATCAACATTTCTTTTATTGGGTGAGAGAGGATGGCCTCAGGTTATGGAACTTTTCCAGGCTATTCACATTGATAGCCTGCTTATTTCTGTATTGAGAGAAAGGGAACCGGAGCATGTCCTGGAGACAGTGGACACAACTCTCGTGTGTCCACCCACACTCACTCGCACCAGATCACGACTCACAAAAGAACATAAAAAGCTTGTCTTCAGACCCAGATGAGAGTCCAGCAACCTGGCTTGCAAGTAAATGTAAGAAGAACATGCTGGGTTATACACATGCTTAAATTTCTTTTTTCATTATTGTATTTGATTAATTTCTTCAATCTGTGCTTACTTTGTACTCCTGAGTAGTACTTCCTAATGGAATCTCAGTCTTTTGGGTTTGTACAGTGTATGATGTCAGTGTCACCATCTTATACAAGAACAAGTGAAGCGTATAGGTTTTGTCCAAATTATGCAAAATTAACAAGCTACATGTGCTGAAAACATTTTTCTAAAATTAATTTAGAATATCTAAGAATTGGACTATGGACTGTTCTTTTCAGATTGGTTGTGGGCTGTTTTTCATTCAGACAACAGACTGAACTGTGTTGGTCTCTGACACTTGCCTGTTTAAATGACTATTTCCCTTTTAACTTTCCCTTTCTTTAACTTTAACAGACCTGGAATTAAAACCAGGCCCCATAAGGCACCATCATTAAATGCTGAGTCACCATGGCACTTTACAATGTATGGATAATCCTAATGCACAGGGGCTTTTGCATTAATTTGGCTATTATGATAGACACAGATGGCCAGACACTTTTAACAAAGAAAGAAAATAAAGGTAATAGGAAAGGAACAGGAACTCCTGGGGTTATATACAGATGATCTATAAAGCTATAGATAGTAACATGTTTATCGTCAGCTTGATCTTCAGTGCTTTGCCACGTCCAATACACAATTATACTACCTCATGAATTGTCTTCATTTCCCAGTTAAGTCGGACTAGTTTTTGGGTGTATTACAAAATATTTTTACTTGTCTGTTCTTTTAATTGTATTTCTTTCTCACTTACCTTGGTTAGGGTGTGATGATCTCACCTAGTGTTTGTGCAGTTGTGCTTAACTGGAAGAAGCCTACTAAGATGAGACCCTCCTACTTGAAAGCCTAATTAGTCAGTGGCACCAACAGATTTCTGTTCTCAGCTTCAGAGTTGCTTTCTGCACTTTGAGTGAGGTGTGAACCTGAATTTGCATCTGGGAAGCCAATGGAGATGACCTGTGTGGGGTGCTTTGCTCAAACAAAGGGGGCCCTCCTTACATTTGTGAGATCTTGTTGGTTTTTATTCCCTCTAGTAATACTGTGATGAGCTACAACACAATTTCTGATAGGACATCGTTAATTAAGAATGAAGGACTGTGGAGCTGAACTTTATATTTAAATAAAGTCTCTTTTGTGATTAAGAGAAAAAAGCTCTCTTGTTAAGAGCATCCTAAAATGATCTTGTCTTGATCTAATATTTTTCCCAGGTGCATATGCCTTTGTAGTCTTGAAAAATGATGTGGAAGTCTCAGAGGATGCACTGGAGAAGGACTTACGAGGCATTGTCTCAAGAAAAATTGCAAAGTATGCTGTTCCTGACTATATCCAGGTACTTGTAAAGTAATATTTCAGTCAAATGACAAAAAGGAGGTGACAGTATCTTCTTGTTTTTCCGGGTTCTAAAAAGCAACACACTCCACTGTACCCTTCAACAAATGACATCAATCCATATCATCAAGAATCAGTTTCTGCTCTGATCATTTATAGTTAGGCTAAACATCTTTTCAGCAATACATTGCTAACATGAAATAACATTGTGTTCTTTGTCTGAAAGGAAGAGACCTTTACCAGCATCATTCATCATCAGCATTACGCTATTGTACCACTATTCAAACTGCCTCTGGATACTGCCACAATTACTGATGTTTCTGTACAAAAAAATAGCAAAGAGAAACTGAGATTTCTAACTCTTCCTACTGATATTCTACAGGATGTGTTTCATTAAGTGTTCCTGTAACTCTGTCTACCTCTTGTGGATCTCAGTGTCCAGCCCAGTCGGCGCTACCCCAGCTCAATGATGACCTGCTTAGGTCAGGAAATGACAAGCCAACATTTAGAAGGGGAAATCATCACTAACTTACTTGGAGTTGGTTCTGAAACATTTATTGTTTAATCCACAAAAGCCCAATAAAAGCTCTATTGTATTAGATGGAAGTTGCACCCTAATAGGTTCCATTTAGGAAATGTTAAAAATTATTAAAAATGTCAACACTTGAGCTTAAAGCAAGTCTGGCTAATCTCTCCACCAGGCCACTTAGCAGAGGGATCGAGAGGTTTATAAAATGTATTGCATAGCAAGCACTCTCCCACTGACCAGCAGGCATAGGATTTGGTTCCAGCTTCTGAAGACACATTTAGCTAGAAGCAGATTACTGAGCTAAGTGCAAAATTATCTGATTATTTTTGTTAAGTGGGATGTTCTAAATATGTAAAGATGGACGGGATTTGGCTTGTTTTTCACATTCTCTGGCAGCAGACTGACCTCAAGCAGTAAGACATGTAAACGGCCTATCTGAAGCAAGCCAGCCATTTTGAATGCCACAAAATGCACAATGAACATGAGAGGGTGAGGTAAGAGGTGGGAATTATCTGCCGATTGTAAAAATTTTGAAGATGGGGAAATTGAAGCAAACACAGCTTAGACAAACATTCTTTTGTGTTGGTTTCATACACTTTCACTGCTGCATCTTCCTGTTTCAAATGTAGAAGGTATGATCCATGGGGCAGGCACAAAAAAAGGACTAGGAAGCTAGGCAAAACATTATAAACAGAAACACAAACACAATATAATTTAGTCAGCTATTATAGCAAAAGACACTCTGGTTGTCCCTTAGAGTTCCATGACTATTTGAATTTTTTCCCTCTCTTTTTGGCAATTAATCTACCCCATATACCCACCAGGAAATTAGGGTTCCTAATCCTAGACTGCTGAAAGCACTGTAGCAAAGTATATAGTTGGACAGATGGAGGATAATGAAGTGTGGCCTAAAGCTCTAAATACTTTGAGGACCAGATTTATTGATGTCTGGAACCTGAACAGATATGGTATGTGTCTGGAAGGAAATTCCATACTGTCTTGTATTCCTATAAATCCATTCATCTTTAAGGCTGGTGACTGCACAATGGGTACAAATGACACTGTTGGAACAAAAGGAGACCATTCAGTTCATTAATAGCAAAATTATCTCAGTGTATTAAAAAAAAGTGCTCTAAGGTTTTTGTGGCAACTATAAAACTCAGTATTTTGCTTCCAGTTCCAAACAGTATGAAACATACAGAAGAAGCGTGAAATCCTTTATTGTGGAATCAGGAAAAAGACACGACTCTGTTCCTTCTGTATTTCCAACCAGGTTGCTATATTTATGGGTCCCTGGCACCCTTCCGGTGTAATGTGTTCCTCCCACACAGCTGCCTTCACTAGCACACTTTGTGATTACCCCCAGGATTAAGTCCTCTTAGAAATGACGCATCTACAGTACAGTTTTCCAGCTGGGACTTTTCCCAGGAACTACCATTAATTGAGACTTAAAGCTGCAAAGTCTGAGATAATTTTGTTACAGGATTTCTGAGTTATGGTGTTTCATTACTGATGTCTTTCTTCACTTCTGTTGAGCCCATGATCACCTTTAGCACACAGGCTGTTTAACAGGGCCTATAATTTAATACATTTTCCTTCCTCTTCATTCTTGTCTATTATGTGATTGCCATTGCACAAATACTTTTTGCAAGCATCAAAGAATCAAAAACATTGCCTTTTAGGTGTAATGCACCACCAAAAAGATGTCAGAAAAGGACAAAGCTTTCAATTCTGATCTCATGTGTGGGAAATACAAAAACTAAGATGAGTAAATGCAGAAAACAAAGTAGGGACATACAGTGTATCCGGAAAGTATTCACAGCGCATCACTTTTCCCACATTTCGTTATGTTACAGCCTTATTCCAAAATGGATTAAATTCATTTTTTTCCTCAGAATTCTACACACAACACCCCATAATGACAACGTGAAAAAAGTTTACTTGAGGTTTTTTCAAATTTATTAAAAATAAAAAAATTGAGAAAGCACATGTACATAAGTATTCACAGCCTTTGCCGTGAAGCTCAAAATTGAGCTCAGGTGCATCCTGTTTCCCCTGATCATCCTTGAGATGTTTCTGCAGCTTCATTGGAGTCCACCTGTGGTAAATTCAGTTGACTGGACATGATTTGGAAAGGCACACACCTGTCTGTATAAGGTCCCACAGTTGACAGTTCATGTCCGAGCACAAACCAAGCATGAAGTCAAAGGAATTGTCTGTAGACCTCCGAGACAGGATTGTCTCGAGGCACAAATCTGGGGAAGGTTACAAAAAAGTTTCTGCTGCTTTGAAGGTCCCAATGAGCACAGTGGCCTCCATCATCCGTAAGTGGAAGAAGTTCGAAACCACAAGGACTTTTCCTAGAGCTGACCGGCCATCTAAACTGAGCGATCGGGGGAGAAGTGCCTTAGTCAGGGAGGTGACCAACAACCCGATGGTCACTCTGTCAGAGCTCCAGAGGTCCTCTGTGGAGAGAGGAGAACCTTCCAGAAGGACAACCATCTCTGCAGCAATCCACCAATCAGGCCTGTATGGTAGAGTGGCCAGACGGAAGCCACTCCTTAGTAAAAGGCACATGGCAGCCCGCCTGGAGTTTGCCAAAAGGCACCTGAAGGACTCTCAGACCATGAGAAAGAAAATTCTCTGGTCTGATGAGACAAAGATTGAACTCTTTGGTGTGAATGCCAGGCGTCGCGTTTGGAGGAAACCTGGCACCATCCCTACAGTGAAGCATGGTGGTGGCAGCATCATGCTGTGGGGATGTTTTTCAGCGGCAGGAACTGGGAGACTAGTCAGGATAAAGGGAAAGATGACTGCAGCAATGTACAGAGACATCTTGGATGAAAACCTGCTCCAGAGCGCTCTTGACCTCAGGCTGGGGCGACGGTTCATCTTTCAACAGGACAACGACCCTAAGCACACAGCCAAGATATCAAAGGAGTGGCTTCAGGACAACTCTGTGAATGTCTTTGAATGGCCCAGCCAGAGCCCAGACTTGAATCCGATTGAACATCTCTGGAGAGATCTTAAAATGGCTGTGCACCGACGCTTCCCATCCAACCTGATGGAGCTTGAGAGGTGCTGCAAGGAGGAATGGGCAAAACTGGCCAAGGATAGGTGTGCCAAGCTTGTGGCATCATATTCAAAAAGACTTGAGGCTGTAATTGCTGCCAAAGGTGCATGGACAAAGTATTGAGCAAAGGCTGTGAATACTTATGTACATGGGATTTCTCAGTTTTTTTGTTTTTAATAAATTTGCAAAAACCTCAAGTAAACTTTTTTCACGTTGTCATTATGGGGTGTTGTGTGCAGAATTCTGAGGAAAAAAATGAATTTAATCCATTTTGGAATAAGGCTGTAACATAACAAAAGGTGGAAAAAGTGATGCGCTGTGAATACTTTCCGGATGCAATGTAAACAAACCCAGAGATGAGTTTAAGAATCAGTGTTCTTGATACCAATTACAGAAATACTGCAACTTTTCACGTTATACAAATGTGCTCTTTTCAAGCTAATGCTTCTGATTTCTTGCATGAACTGCTCACTTTAGGTGATGCCAGAACATTTCAGTTGATTTAAGGTGAGAACGTTTAGGTTGGCCATGAAAAGTAACAATTTCTTCTACCACAGACATTCTGTTGTTTTTGTACCGCATGTTTAGGAGTATTGTGCTGCATGACCCACATTCTGCTAAGCCTCAGCTCACAGGCGGATACCCTGACATCCTGCTGTCAAATTATTTATGTCCAGCATCTTTGGTTAGAATGCAGGGTTTCATTTTCTACAAACATTTTCCCACCTATGCCAGAAAGTGTCAATTTCATCTCTTCTGTTCGCATTTTGTGATTAGCCCAAACCTGGGATAGGTAAAAATATACATTTTTGTGTCTCCAGGACATTAGCCATCACCATCATTGTGACTTCTTGGAGTGACTTTTACTGGACAACCACTCTGGGGACGAGCAGACAATGGTACTGAATTTCCAAAATAATTGCACACGGTCTCTCTGGCTAATAAATGACCACCTCAGGAACAATAATGTCTCCTTTTTTTGTGTGGATCACCAAAGCCCCCTTTTAACATGTCACAATTCACATCAAGACATCCTTGTCATGAAGAGCAGACACTGATGAGTGTTATGCAGAATGTCTCATCAGACTCTCAACTAATCTCAATGGCCAACAAACAGAAAGAAAAGATGTTTTACAAACCTTGAAAACCAAAACACAGAAAACGCGTTACATCCATTTATTGATTTGTGACTTGTCCCAGGATCACACAACACGTTTGAGGAAAAGACAGAATCGTCAGACAAGAACTTTGCAGTCCAAAGCATTATCCATTAAGCCACATTGGATGGCACAAATGAATCAATTTATCCATGTAATCAGCTCACATATCTTTTCCAACAAAGATAACGGTTTCTCTAAAGACATGAAAAGTACAACTTTAATTACATGGTATTTATTCATCCAATTCTCAATGATTAAAGCTTAAGGGAACATCAGGTCACATTTTAAGTCTAATTAATGCAGTAACACTAATCCCTTTAAAGGGTCAGTCAATTTAGTAACTGCAGTTGCCTTAAAGTTATAAATACTGTAATGGGATTCACTGTGACTATAACGATACATTTTGGAATGATTTTTTTAATCTATTTTACCAGCTTGGCTCAAGCTATATTTCACATGTATGTCTATTTTGTAAACTAATTTTTTCCAAAAAAGAAAAGTAGCTGCAGTGAGCAGGGGGCTATTCTTGGGTCTGTGTGGTCGCAGTACTTGATTTGTACAGAAATGTACAAACATTGCAATAGCAGGAGGTCATAACCTAGCAAGGAGGCCAAAAATATAGAAATGGTGCACTTATCATAAAAACACAAAAGGGTTGGATGAAATTTTCAGCCTCCAATTAATATCTGTGCCTGTGGAAGAGCCATGTGAGCATGAGGAGAATGTGCCTCATCCACACAGTTACGAACGAGGTCAGCACTGAACAGAGGTCCTTAGAGGAGTGAGACATTACTGCTAATCACTGTGCCGCAATGTAATCAGAATTATTAACACAAATAAAACAGTTGGTTCTTGTCCATTGTATTTCCCAAACTCTCTCTCTCTCACACACGCACAATATATATTATTATTATGGCTGACTATTTTACCATAACTATTCCCATAACACCCTTTAATAACAAACAAAAGTTTAATCATTTGTACACTGAGGTGAGAGCGTCAGCTTCCTTGGCCCATGTTTGCAAATACCTACCCATGCTTACAAGTTCTCCCCATGTCAGTCCAGGTTGATTGGTCATTGCTACCTGGTTCTGTGTCAGTGAATGTGAGCATGTGATGGACTTTCTTCATTGGTCCCTGGTTTGTTCTCGATGATGCGGAGATGGGTTCTGTCACAGGATGGCCATAATCTGGGCTAAGCAGGTTTAGATAATGAAGGAAATAAGCAGAGATAAACTGAAATAATGCCCTATAAGGCAAACGATACTATGGCTACTTACAGATTTTCATGGAAATTGCACAGGGCCACTGGTGTTCAAGGTCGGTTTAACCAAAGAATGTACTGTAAAAGTTATGTTACAAAACAGTCCACCTGCTCTGTGTTCCTGAGAGCCCCAAGATGATGAGCTGTGCCTGTTTCTCGTCAGGTTTAATATTTGATTAATACACCTAGCTGTCATCATCTTTTATATTAGAACACTAAATCTGTCAACTGTCTACTGCCACTACTACAAAGACAGTCCTGTAGGTGACACTAACAAGGAGGGGTAGAATGGGTCCACTAGTAACCAGAAGCCTGTGTGCACTACTTGCATTTTGGGATAGAAGGAAGTACAATGGGATTTTGTTAGATAATAACTTGCATCTAAATACATTTCTGTCACTTGAGACTCCATGTTTTTGATCACCACCACCAATTTCCACTTAGATGTGTGTTTGTATGTGTGAGAGACTCTGAACTGTATCCCTCTGTCCTGTAGCATGGCCTTCCTTGGTGAATTCTGTCAATGTTTCTGATTTTCTTGCAAGGTTTCTTATCCTGCTCTTCGGTTTATGTGGCATATATGTTTGGGTTCACTGTCATCGCAAGGTAAAACTCTCATTTCTGTTACAAATGTGCCCACAGGTTGTGAAACAGCTACCAAAAACACGGTCTGGGAAGATCATGAGGCGTGTCCTGAGGAAGATTGTGGCCAGGAAACTTGATGAGCTGGGAGACCTGACAACCTTAGATGACCAGAAAGTGGTGGAGGAAATCATTAGTGGACATGCACTTCTTCTGGAGCGCAACAGTACCCAAAAGTCCTAGGTAATTGGATACCACAAGAAAACACGATGGCAAGACTGGGCACCAAGTTGGCCTGACATAAGGACAGTGTAGTATTTGAATGACATCATCACATGATTTGTAATGAAATTACAAATTGCAAAAATTACAAATGGGGCATTGTGGCATCCTCACCTCTACTAGAATAAACACCAAAGAGACCACAAAGTTTAAAAATTGTGCCTTTACTATTAAAATGCAAAGTAGTAGGATGAATACACAAAGAAAATAAAACTGAAAAGTAAACCAAAGGAACACTAAGAACCCCCCGGTCTTTTCCATTTGCCTACCTCAAATGTGCCAGCCAGGCACTGCATGCACCCTGCTCTGTTATGGCCTTGCTTCCTCCTGCTAGTGGACACTTGCCCAACCTCCCCTTCCAACTGTGGTCTCAAATTATACTCTTCCCATGAGGCAGCTTTGTACTCCCTCAAGAGTCACTTTAGACTAATAATTTGTTACAGAGTACCAGGCTAGAACTCTCTCTAGTGGGTCTTTGTATCCTTGCATCCCTGAACCTTAAGCAGCTGTTAAAACGCCAGGCCTCTCAGGCAGATCCTCCTGTGCTCCTCCTCTATCCAAACCTGGCTCATGTGCTGCAGATTTCTAACAGGCCACCCATAGTCCAGACTTGTAAAAAGGATGCTAATTCTCATTACTTAGTTCTACCTGTATGTGCTGCCATTATTGGCCAGGAAGTCTTCTGACCACCTGCCACATTTTCACAGCCTCAGTCTATCTCGAAAGAGGGAAACTTATCCATCGCACCTTGCTCTTTAGCATCCTGAGGTAACATTGTGTGTTTCTAGTCAGTAACCAGCTCTCTTCATTTTGTAATGGCACCCCTGCTCCTACTGACCCTTGCTTTCCCACCATGCCATGTGCAGGGCGTATCTTAAAACCATTGTAGTTTTCTCTCTCTCTTAAGCACAAAATACATTTATCTGTGCATGGCAGCATGGTCGATTTCCTTTTTTTGTGTTTTGGCTTGAAAAGTTGAGCACATAGTGAGATGTTTAGGTGTTTCCAGACGTGTTCAATGAAGCTCACATCTGGCCCAATTTAAAATAGTGCTTTAAAAGGTTTAAAACAGATGAAATCCCCCAAACAAGGATGAAGTGTGTCTTATTATATGAATCTGCACCTATACTTTCATATTTTACAAACCCTCCGATGTTCAGTTGCTTTGTTAATGCCTTTTAAATATAATTGTTCTTGGTGCACAATTGAGAGTCAGTCATAAGTGAATATTCGAGAAGGGAGATGGCAGCCATGCCACACATGATAACCACATGAAAAATAAAAGAGTCACCTCTCATTTAAGGATTAAACAATGGGCTCTAATTGCAAGTTTGGGCTGCTGCCAGCAGCCTGGACTGGTAACCTGTGCAAAGTCACAGTGAGATCAGTGCAGATGAGAAGGCTTTCAGTTTAAATGTAACAAAGCATAATGGCTGGGATCGGCATAACTCCTGAAGATGTTTGCCATTCTTTAGTCTCCTGGACCATTGTCCTCGGAGCTCTCAAAAACCCTATGCACACATTGGTGTGCTATTATCGGTTCTATTCAATAAGGGCGCGCACAAAAAGGCGACCTCAATTGGGTGCGGAGAATAAAAGCGCACATAAATAAAAGCGATCTTCAAAAGGGCGACCTCAATTGAGTGCCGAATAAATGCGCGCGAAAATATAGGAGCGCTTCAAAAGGATGACCTTCGGAGCGAGTTAAATTAATTGTCCTTGATTATGCTAATAGACCACATCTCGAATATCTACGTGGCATTGCACATAATCTACAGCTTCAAGTGTAACTTGCTTTCACCTTTTTATACATTCAGTCATTGCCTTAATCGAATTTTCTGTAATTTTGAAAACAACGAAATATAGAGAGCTTTAGAAATAGTTTGTTAGAAGTAGTACGTTAGAAGTTCATGCATTAATTAATTGGATGTTTTAATATTCTTGCTTTCACCTTTTTATACGTTCAATCATTGCCTTTATCTAATAAATTTTCTGTAATTTTGTTGCGTTTGCCTTTATTCGCTGCGCCCAATTGACGTCACCCTTTTGAAGCACGCCTTTATTTATGCGCGCAGTTATTCGGCGCTCAATTGAGGTCATCCTTTTGAAGCTCGCCTTTATTTGCGCGCGCCTTTATTCGGCGCTCAATTGAGGTCGCCCTTTTGAAGATCGCTTTTATTTATGTGCGCTTTTATTCGCCGCGCCCAATTGAGGTCGCCCTTTTGAAGGTCGCCTTTATGTGCACGCCCTTATTGATGGATACCGCTATTATCTCCAGGATGAAGACCTAACCAGGCCATAAGGAATGCTCATTAACCCAGCTGGTTAAGCTACTTGCTAGTGGTGCACGAGAACCACACAGGTTTGAAATCTCCTTGAAAAGGTTTGCTGCAGGCAACACTTCATTCCTGGCAGGAGTTTTTCACGTTTGACACAAATGCTCCAAGAGACGTTTGCAAATGATATGATTTTGATATGTGGCAAAATGAACTCGTGTTGAATATAATGCCTATTAACAAGCACAATCACGTGTGCATCCTACATCAGTTTAGGTACCTCACCTTCACTGTTCATATGCTTCTTCCACCAAGCTGGACAGAGCAGTGCACCAATCAACAGAATACAACTCCTTGTGTGAAATCAAAGAAAGAAAACAAAAATGATCCCATCAGGAGGGTCCTGAGACCAAAAAGAGAAAGAAAAACAGTGAAATAAAGTTTGTTCCTAAATGGTTTAAGGAGCCATGTAACTGAGGTTTGTACCTGGAAAGTGATGGCCAGCATGTGACATTTTTATTCAAGAAACAGTTATGCTAAAACAGTAACTAGCTCTCCCATTGCCTGATTTTTGGAGTGGCAAATCACACCTTTAAAATAAAAACAATAAAAATGCCATCTTCCTATTTTTCACTAACTAATGACCTCTTCGCTCTGTAAGCACACAGTGAACAAATATTGCCACAGTATTTACGGAACATTCACTAAAATAACAGATAAAAACAACCTGAGACAACCATTAGAACAATTCAGTATTTCTCCTATGCTATAAATTATCTCTAAAGTTTCACACCTGCTGCTCTTGATCAGGGTCCGCTGGAGCCAACAATTTTACCTTCTGATTTAAACAGACACTTTTAACTCTCCATTGGGTGCTTCATTTAAAAATGTTATGTTTAAGAAATCTCAGTTACAGTTAGCAAAAGACCCTCCATAATGAACATCAATCAATGGCATTTGTACATCACTTGATTTGGAGTCCATGAAAGCTACTGAGCCACCACAAGCTACATTTTTAACTAGATGACATTGTAAACTG
Source organism: Erpetoichthys calabaricus (assembly GCF_900747795.2). Lineage (NCBI taxonomy): Eukaryota > Metazoa > Chordata > Cladistia > Polypteriformes > Polypteridae > Erpetoichthys > Erpetoichthys calabaricus. The sequence continues at coordinate 63,463,702 of NC_041409.2, forward strand.
CTGTTAAAAATGTGTATTTAATGTAGTCTCCTGATGCATGTAAATGCATTCTATTATCACTTGTTTTTAAATATGACTGACTATTCCAAAAATACCTAAAACAAAAATTGTTTAATTTTTTTGATACTCCATTTTCCAGATCAGTTAATTATTTCCAGAATGCACCTGAATGTGCCCTTCATGCATTTTCTATCTTGTTCACATTTAATTTTTATAATGAGCATAAATAAGCAGGGTACGTGACTTGCCCGGGGTCCAAAGTGGGGGGCTGAACTGGTAGCTATGCGATTTACAGTCCAGTGAGGTCACACATTATAAATCTTTCCTATCTACATGACAGGAGATGAAAGGGAGAAATGGGCAACTGGCCACCTGCTGCTGGTTACTGGCATAATAAGGTGCTATAGAAAGATGGCTGCAAGAACTTTACATGTTCTGATTACTTGGGAAGTACAGGCAGGTGATAGAGGGGGTGGTGGGAAGGTTGTTTGTTCTGTGATTGGGTTGAGTTTTTAAGGGGTGGCTTTTCTGGGTGGGAGGTCAGTGCCAGTTGGTTGGTCCCACAGTGGCATGGACAGGCGCTATGTTTGTTTCTTGTATCATTTTTTGTCCATTTCCTCAGTTTTGCTTTTTTCTTCTGTTATACCTATACATAACTTAACAGTCAATCCCTGAAATATTTGGGGTCTTGGCCTGATATATAAAAGATTTAGTACCTTTGATTACTTCTGGCAGCAGAAAAAATGCACGTCACTTTCCTACAGGAACCTAGGCTATTAGCTAAAGAGGTGTCCCACTTTGCAAGCAACCATTACTTCATAGCTGTATCCGTCACTGTCCTGTTAGCAAGTCGATTCATCCAGAAGAAGCGGAACTGGGTGGGGAGGGGGACTTTGAACATAGCCAAAGTCAGAAAACGAGAGATCAAACATTAAGGAATCTTTTAAAGAGGCATGAAGCAAAGCTTGTCATCCACAGCTTGGATAACAACATAGTGTATTCGACAACCTTTTTTCATTTTATTAATATTAATTCAAAGCAAATAACAATGCATACAGTCCAATCAAACTAAACAAAACCAAAATTCAACCTTTACCCAAAAGAGAGGAAAGCCAACCAACAAAGTAAATCTTTAAAACAGAAAGGAAGTGTATCCGTTTCTCCGATATAGAAGCTCATTCTAAAACGTTATTTATTAAATCCTGCCATATTTTTAAAAAGTTTTGAACAGATCCTCTAAGTGATCATTTGTTTTTTTCCCCCAATACCACAAAGTATATAATATCAGTTACCCACTGATAAAAGAAAAAAAAAAAAGAGGTGGGGTGGGATTCTTCCAATTGACTAAGATTAAGTCTGCGTGTTTGTAGTGTAGTAAAGGTAGTTACAAGCTTGTTTGTCCTTCACCACTTTAAGCCCATCTGGGAGTCCAACAAACACAACTGTTAGTGGATTAGGAGCGACTGTGACACCAAGGCTGTCTGATAGGCATGCAAAGGTTTTTTGTCAGAAAACAATGTTAATTTGGTACATGCCCAGAACATGTGGCCCAGTGAGGCTGGAGCTCGATTGCTCGATTGACAGGTTGAATCTTGCCCTGGAAACATTTTGGATAGATTTAAATAAGTTAAATGCACTCGATAAAAGATTTTCAGTTGGATGATTGAATACATTGCATATATGAAGCTCGAGTGAATTCTGTGCATGGCTGCCTTCCACTCTTATTCCGAAAGATCCTATCCCAATTGTACCCCGAGATCTTTGAAAGGAAGGGACTTCAAAATGTTTTTATAAATTGTGGAGATGCCATCCGAGTCTTTTTGATCAAGACTGATCAAAATTTCTTCTGGAACAGAAATCGATGCAAGTAAGGAGAATTGAGCAGGTTCCGTTTAGAAACGTTTCTAGCTTGAAAATAGTAGAGAAATTGTGTTGATCAGAAGTTACGAGATGAGGATTGGACAACTTTCAAACCCCATTACTTCAGTGACCCATGGGATTCTCACCTCCTAGTGACAGAAAATGCTACCATGACACCGGAATATAACGTGATGGCCAGAAATGAAACAACATCCAAAATATGTAACAGTCTGGGGGTAGTTCTTGGAAATTAAAACACACAACCCCAACAGATTTTACTCTTTGCTTGTGGAGATCAGTGGACCTCTTATCAGTCTTCATTCCTGACAAATTTTGAAGACTTTTAAATAAGTCTTGCCATTTGGTGTACATTTCTTTATTTGATAAATTACCCATCCCATGTATCAGCGTATCTCTTATTCTGCTTCTCTTTACAAGTTTGCTTCCAATTTAAATTTGGTTGGCTTTTCTCAAACGATGGGTCCCTCTGCCAAACAACACTCTTTTCGCTCTGTCATTATTCTCAGACTAGGCTTAACAGCATTTTTATGTGCTGGTTGCTTGCCTTCTCTGTCACAAATGCCTTGTTAGGCCCTGTTATCTCTCTATGACCATAAAAAAATGATAAAAGTAATAGAACATTTTTTATTTATAGCAAGCCTTTCATAGCTCAACAATGTGGTACAAAGCAAAACAAAACTAGGTAAAATTACATAAAAGATAGCAGTATAAGATCATTAAACAACTTGTTTTATGTAGTGACTTGATTTTGCAATGATTCTACGGAAGAGCTTTCAACAAGTTTGGAGCCAAGACACAGAAGGCTCTACCACCCATAGTTATGTAGATGACCAACTTCAGATGATCAGAATTGGCCAGTGGGACCATACAGGTGCAGATGGTCAGAGAGTTAACATGCAGCTTGGTCATTCAAGGCTCTGTGAATACTTTATAGTGAATACGCAATTCAATCGGCAGCCATTAATGTTCCCTCAAAGTTGTTGTAACATGTTCCCAGGGTTTGGTGTAAGTGAACCCTAGCAGCAGAGTTCTGAATATTGTGTAGTTTGCTTAGAACAAACACTGGAAGACTACATAATAAGCCATTACAATGGTCCAGCCTAGATGTCAAAAAAGGCAAAAGATGGTTGAAGTCAGGCTAAATTCCTTAGATGATAAAAGGAAGTTTTCACTAAATTATTAATGTGTGGAACAAATGGAAAAGAAGAATTAAATGTAAAACTTGAACTTCTAACTACAGCTGAAGGCTGGACAGAAACACCACCAACTGTTAGTTAATTAATTAGATGGATTATCTAAAAATAATCCATTTTAGACAACAGAGGTTTATTTGCTGTTAGCATTTCAGTTTTTTACTGTTTAATTAAAAAAGGTTAAATGGGAGCCATGACTTGACATCACACCAAGCAAGCAGTGGTGGAAGGAATGTGGATATTTTCACATGGACACAAGTGTGATCAGCAGGGCAATGATAACCCAGGCTACATTTATGAAGAAAATGGCTTAAAGAAAGCAAACAGATATAACAGTAAACATTAGAGGCCCCAGAATGAGCCTTATGGCACAGCCAGGAGATACATGTGGTCCTAGTACAACAAACTGCTGCGTGACCGACAAAATGACCTAAACCATAATGGAAAAGTACGTCCAATACACACAAGCGACTGCAAACATTCTGGTCAAAGTGCATGACAACCTATATCAAAAGCAGTACTGACATCTAATAAAGCTTATATGTTCACAGCCTCAGCGCCATCAGTCATCAGTACATTGGTAGCCATCTTTCCCAGAGTGGTCTCAATGCTATGACCTGATGGAAATCCAAACTGGAGTTGTTCAAAAAGAGCATTTAAGTGCATATCACCCTAGTGATGTTCAACCACAGCACATTCCAGGACTTTGGAAAAAACGGGGAAGTTGAGAAATGGGCTTGTAAGTAGATAAACAATCAGGGTTTGGACCGACTTTGTTTAAAATAGGTCTAAGAGCAGCAGTGTGCAAAACAGAAGGTCAAACGTCCAAGGAAACTATTACTAAGGTCATGATAATGCAGGAACACATTGTGTTACAAGTGATGGAGGTATGGGATCCACAGGAGATGAAGCTGGTATACAACAACTAAACACCTGCTAATGTAAGTCATAACAACAACATGGAAAGCTGAGAAACAAGAAACTTGCTTATTAAGAGATGAGGATTTTTGAGAAAATGATTTATGAACTTTAAGGCTGATAACATTACGAAGGTTGGTTTAATTCTAAATTGAGAACCACATTCTTGTTTATAAAGAAGTGTAAAAATATCAGCTACATGTGGGCACAAAACAATGTGTTGGGAGCATAACCCAGTAAATTACTGGCTCTTAGGTTTAGAAGATGCAGTTTGTTTGTCTCCATTTTTGCTATCTAAACTAATTTGGGATCCTACTGAGATCAAGAATTGTTTCTTTGAATTTTACTCATTTAGTTTTGGGAAATTCTAGACCTTCTTCTTCTAAATATAATTATTGCCTAAAAGCTTGACTCTCCTACTAGATACTCTTCTTTCAAAGGCTAAAGTGGACTCTGCCAGTAAAGACAGATGGCCAGGGCCTCATTGCTCCTCCAGTGCCGGGCAAACCATTTTTGAAGACCAAGGCAAGTTGTCCTACTCGCTGTCCTGAGCACATGCTGCTTGAATTACATAAATGATGCCCCACCGTGTCCATAGTGCGCCTTTAGTATTATTACACTTTGGGGTCTGAGGGTGTTCAGACCAAATGGCCCTTGAGCTATTAAAACTACACCATGTCAATTGTGAGGTCGGGGTCATCGATTCCGGACCATGTGCCACTTGGGTTAAATAAACGGTGCCCCTCACTGTTCAGGGTGCATGATCCTTAACTTTCATAAATAGTGCCCCTCGGGTGACGGTGCCCTAGGTGGCCACCTGCGTCACCTAATGAATTGACCTCTCTGCCTACCTTTTAAAATCATTTATCTAACCGAATTTTCCAAATGTTAAAACAGAGCCATCAGCTCTTTAGAAACTAATCTTTCAATTAAATTTGCTATGAAAGCAGCCCTCTGATTGATTAAAACTATCACCTGATTTCTGAGGCCAGGCTGCTGGAAAAAAACATCTTGCCCAGAGTTTATAAATTAGTTTACCATAATCAGACAAATTAATTTTATAAGCAGACATAGTAGTCTCATGGGAGCTAAAAAGGTAAAGGATGTTGGAGGTTATCTGAGAGGTTGTCATCAAGAAAAAGCAGGACATCATTGATTACAATGAGATATTTTGAGAGACATCCTGTATATTAAAGGGACAAATCAGATCCAGACAACGGCTAAAGGCAAACGTCAAAGATTAAAGTGTAAAAGACCATTAAAAACATCCTTCCTTATCACCTTTATAAATGCAAAAGGCTTGGTAAATAGAATACTGAAGGTTACGAATAAACATTTTTAATCATATTAATGAATCCCATCTCAATCACAATCAAACCTAGTACTCCAAAAATCCAATGGAAGACCCAGTTTATGAATTGATCCAATCTCAGCCTTCTACTTTTACTTCAAATATACCACACACGCTGCTTCAGAATGGAAACCTGCTTCACCAAAGACCTCAGCCATACTCTTCACGTTTCCCCCTCCTACATTCTGGTAAGTGGAAGAGGAGCACTCACATTACTAGATCCTAGGACAGTTTTTATGAAAAGATCATAGTTATTCAACAGCCACCTATACTGGCAACTGCATCAGCCAACATAATATGTACCCTGCGTCTGGACCAGTATTTATCAATAAAACGTAGAACATTTTTATACTTAGGTCAAAATCAGCGTATCTGCAAGTTAATCTTTGGTTAATTTGAAAATTTCAGCTTGCTAGTGCAGTGCTTGGGAAAAATCTGTATCCTGGCACATGTGCAATTCAAAGGTCACTCACAAAACTGTGCAGATAAACAGGTGTTTGGACTGGCTCTCATGTCGTAAGGTAGAGGGTGAAAGAGGTCTCAGACCACTGCTGGGGATGAGACATGGACCTACGATTTTGCACCAGAGAACAAAAGGCCATGGAATGGCCTTATCTGACATCTTCATGGAAGAAATTAAGAATACCACATCGGTTGGCAAAAGCCATGGCCATAGTTTTTTGGGATGTTGTGGGCGTTTATAAACATTATGCCACGTGATTGAACTGTTAACTCTGATCTGTACATTGAAACTTCAAAAATTTGCCAAAGTGTTGCTGAAATCTTCTTTAGCAACAGATGACCACAAGCAAGTTTGATAGCACAAGAGGGTAATCATTAAACCTGGATGTACTATACTTCGTTATCAACCCTGCAACACAGACTCGGTCTCCATACTTCTACCTCTTTGGAATGATTTAAGATGCCAAATGTGTAGATAGCTTTGGGAGTGGTAATAAGGTTATTAAAGAAATGCCCGTGAATGCAGGTTTCAGACTGGTACAAGAAAGGCATATGTGATTTTGTTTGTCATTGATGAAAGGCTGTTGAAGTTGATGGAAATGAGGACTATAACAAATACATCTAGCTAACTCAAGGGTATGTTCAAACTCTAAAATATTTAACAATAAAAAAGTGCTGTAAAACATTTTGGGCAACATTCTTATTTTATGTATGGTGGTAAGTTCTTTGTCAGATGTTTGTATTGTACTACTGTCTGTGGAAGACATGCAAGAAAGAATCTCATTGTACTGTTTATATGTGAAAATAAACTGAACTTGGTCTTCTAAAAATTATAAAACCAGGAAAGTATCTATTAATTCTACCAAAGGATGAACACCAATTTCCTATACAAGGTGGATAATCTGCACCTCCACTTCTCTTAATCTACTGGTTGCTAAGGCCACCAAGCTTGAATACAGTCTCTCCCAACTTCCAGCTCTATGCTCTTCTGTACTAAAAGAATGTGACGTGTGCAAAACCATGGCTGTGTAAGCTCAAAATAATGAGTCACTTTATCCCTTTAATGGTCATAATCAGAGGATTCAGACATCTCTCGCGGGCTTCATCCCTTTTCCTTATAAACTCTAAATAACACATCTTCATCAGACACAATGTACAGTCTTGCACTGTGTGGCATCTTTGTTTGTTTCGGAATAGTTGGCAACAGCTTGGTCATTTTCATTACCAGATGGAGCATTGGCAGGACACACGGGACCAGAATCTTGCTACTACATATGTCTTATGGGAATAAGCTGTACCTTGTGTCGAGGTTCTTCTCTTTGCTGGTGCCCATGGCATATCCACTTTGCTACCCAGCAAGCAACACTTGCAAGGCTGTGAACCTAGTGATGAACACCAGCCAGAATGTCAGTGGGTGGTGTCTCGTGGCACTCAGCTGGTACCGCTGCATGAAACTGAGGAGGTTGTGCTGGTCATCAATGATTCTGTCTAAGCTAGAGAGCTCCTCAAAGGTGCATTTTCTCTTGGTTGTGCACTGGATAGCCTGGGCACTCCTCTATATCCCTTTCCTGATGCTGATCCCACCATCTATGAATGTCAATCTGACAGATGACTGCAGGTGCTCTCTACCTGATATTGTGGCCAGTAGCAGTGGCTTTGTCTCCTCCTATGGCATCCTGTACCTGATGGCACTCCAGTACATCTCTGCGACTCTAATGAGCATTTTCAATGGTAGGATCATCTTGTTTCTGTTACAACACCGCCTTCGTGCCATCTCCGACAAGCAGGGGAATAACAGAGGACGGTTAGAGAAAGAGCTCAATGCCTCCATGGTGCTCATAGCACTAGTTAGTCTGTATGATACCTGCATCATCCTGCAGGCTGTCCTAACTTATAACCTGAGAAGTAAATCTGCCACCTTAGTGAGAAATGCCTTGTCAGATACATATGCAACCATAATTCCTTTCATCATTATGCTGGGTCACCGGGCTTCCCGATTGTGGTTAATCTCCTGCTGGAAAAACCATTGCAGAGGGATCTCTCAACGTACCAGAGTGCATGTGCTCTCCTTGGCTTAAAGAGGGCACCATATGAACGTACCAGTAGAATCCACTTAATCGCTTTATGTGGAGACATTTGCTATATTCTGGAAACAAGAAAGTCTTCTACCTCATTTATCAGCATATGTTAAAATAGGTTCATCAGTGAAATAGAAAATGAAAAAGGGAATTCCTAATTTTTTTTCTTTTAGGGTAGTGTGCATCTTACAAAAATGAAGTGGAAAATAGAAACATGTCAAATAATGTTAATAGTAGGATACACAGAAAACATCCCAGGAAAAGACAAAGGAGCTCCACCAGTTAGATGTTTACTGACTTGTAAAATAAAGTTGCCTTCTGAGTCATCAACACACCACCAGGATTGAGAAGCTGCACTGTGATCTAACAAACACTGTGCACACTTTCTGACTCAATATACATGTCTTTCTTGGCTTTTATGTACCTTTACTCATTTTATTTATTCATACAATGCAACAAGAAAGTTGATAGTTTGAAAACAATGATTTTTTTAATTATGAAGTTAGCCACAATTCAAGCAGGTACTCAAAAAAGAACTTTACTGTGTATGTTGTAGTCAACTGTAAATACCAATTCTCAAGTGAAACCCAGTTTTCACTAAATTTTCTGTCCATTTTTTGCATTTTATGAAAGTACTTAAATTTTATCAAACAGTGGTTTGACTTCATGCTTAAAAGACCAGTGTGAGAGAATTTAGGATAGATAATTATGGTGCTCACATTTTGTTTTCTTTCTAAAAACAAAGTCAGTCTGGTGATAATGAAGTATCAATGTGGAAACCTAGAGAATTTGTCTACCAGAAGCAGGAGTGCTACATTTACACTGTTACTAGAATGAGGTTTAAAAGTGGTGCAGCTATAGAAAAATCACAGGGAGTCACAGAGGAAAGTGTAACAGACTAGTAATGTGCAGAAAAACTTGGACACTTACAGTACGTTGATCTTTTAAATTAAACGTCGAGGACAATCCTGTGGCTGAAAGGCTGTACTGCCAATCAGTTTCTAAATTTACTACCAGTCTTACTAATAACTCCTTGTTCAATCAAATGACTTATTCTAGAGGCTTGTCTGCGGTCATAGAAATCAGTAAAGTGACTCACTTTTTTTTGGAAATTCTGATGATTGTGCACTGCTGCAATGACTTTCTAAGCTCAAGTCATTTTCGCTTTACTTTAAATCGTTTTCTTGTCAGGAATTTTAAATGTTGTATTTTTAATAAGCAGAAGTTAACTAGCCAAAATAATAAGAGTCTTCATAATAAGCTAAATTGGTGCCACTTTCACCTGTATGAGTGTGTTGTTCATCATTATGTGGATGGTTTCTTTAAAATTGCATTTTGGAAAAAAATGTGTTTGAAGGATTTCAATCTTATCATGTTTACTTTGTTCATTTTCCAAAAAAAGTAAAATACAGCTTAAATGATAGCAGGTAAAAAAGAAGAATAACAAAACATCACTATGACCTGCCAGAATCAGATTTGCCCAGCTCCTGGCACAAACAAAAAAGATATTGTATGCTTTCTAACTATAAATATATAAACAGTAGTGTATTGGTGAGCAGAAGACCAGGGAAGGAAAATCAAGAATAGAAAGAGTCTTGGACAATTGCAAGAAGTTGAAAACTTTGTTGTAAGATGGAACACAGTAAGGAGAATTCACTAACCTTCTAAATACAAAATGATAGTTTAAGTAGAATCACTGTATTGATTTCTAGTGCTCAAGGTTTAAAACACAGATTACAGATGTCTCTGGAAATTTTACATGAAGAGCAAAAAACTTCTAGTCAGCACTTCATTGGCTACTACAGTTTATAACTAAAATTGCTAGATGACTGCAGAGTCTACCTAAACGTCCAATCCCAGATTTTACAAAGGCAATTTCTACTTTAGTTGTCCAGGATGAATAGGATTTTGAAGTTTCCAGTTTACAAAGAATAAAGATTTTAGACCTCATGGTATACAAATACTTTTGAAGGTTCAAGAACTGGTACTTAAATGGAGACAACCTCAACTATAGTTCAAATCATCTGGGTCCACAAACGCTCAATCTCTGAATGAAGACAAAGGTTCCTGCTGTAGTATATCGACTCTATATCATGAAGATAACAGAATCTTCCACCATGTCAGAATACCTGCAGAAAAATTTTGGATTCTATTGTTTACAAAATACAAAGGCACTTAAAGTCTTAAGGTTATAGACTTCTGCACCATTAGAGAATCCCTGAAGAGCTTAATATCATCTTTATGGAGAACAGAAGTTTCCAAGGTCTGCAATTTCAGGCCTCAAACGATTCAAATATTACAGAAAACAGATAAAATAACTGGATTCTAGGCTTCAGGATCTTTAAAGTCTTAGAGGGTAGCCCTAAATTCTAAATAACTAAGGGACTGCCAATTGTATTTTTCATGATAATGGGCTGGTAAAATAATAACTAAATCACAGCTACAACTAAATATGTAAGTTTACTCATGATTCAAGGTTTCAGTTTTAATACAGTATTAATGACTTGGAAGTTATTCTATTATTTCCTTCATTTGCTCCCAAATGTCAATACTTTGTTTTATAAAGTTACCATATTAATCTTCTACTCAAAATAAAACAAATTATTAAATTATTTAAGCACTCCTTTTTCTTATAATTGTTTGAATTTTCCTTTGTTTGAGTGCAAATGTATGTTTTATGAAAAACAAATCCACAGTAGGTCAAGTTTTACAATGTAGAAAATGTTTTTGTAAATGCTTCAAGGGAAAGTGTATAAAAGGATAAAGTTTAAAAATGCTACATTTTTCAACATTATGAAAAAAATCTCCTCAAAGATGCTCCAGCAAATGACACAGTGGAGTTCTATCATATTGCTCTTGCCAAATTATAGAGAGGAAATCTTGGCACTAAATCAGCAATAGAGCTAATTAATGAGTAGGATTTGTCATTATGAGGTAACAAAGATGAGGCCATTATCTGTGCAGGTCCTGTGAGACATCATTAAATGAAAGTAACATCCCGTTTCATTGCCGGGCTTAAAAAAATAAGCCTCAGCTGAATCAAATGCTAATTGAATAAAAAGATTATCATATCCCTAAATTTAACACTGAATTCAGTAGTTGTTGGCAACTTGTATTCCAAATGTATCTAGCAAATGTAAATTGTTTATTTATGACCAGGGATGCTCCAATACTGTGCACCATGTTGAATAAATATACGTATATGTGTATAGGTGCAGCATGGAAAGACATGGAATGGGGGTCAGAACAAAAAGAATGTACGGTGGTTTTATTTTTAACTAAAAATATTAAAATTTACCTGAAAGGTCTACTCTATATAATCAGCAGACAGCCTGTGTTTCTTTAATTTCAACATATACTATAAACTAAAACAAGTTCCCCCACCCATAGTGTACTTGCTGTAACTATATAAGCTTTGTGAGAGACTGCCCCTCTTCAGAAGCATATATTACTATTGCTGATGTCTTATGTTTCTACACATGAGATGAGAATAAACAGTGCATGATTTACTCCATTGATCCGCTCATGTCTATTCCAAGACAACCATGAGGTAAATGTTAATACAGGTATTGCAGTTTTCCAAACATTCTCTGGATCAGTCATGTTGGAACATGTTCACATCACCAAAATATATTGTGTTTGCTTTATGTTTTTGGTATATTAAAATTTTTTAAAAACACTCATGATACAGGGCAATTGGGCCCAGACTAGGCAGCTACACTGAATCACACCATGCTCAGCTCAGACAATGGCTCCCAGTTAACAGCCTCAGTTAGGATGGCCACCTCAAGTATAAAAGATCACCAAACATCTCCCATTAGATTCAGCTTTACTACACGGGGAAACAACAGAAATGGCCTTACAATGTTCACTTACCCAGTAAAAGCTATCTTAGAATACCAAATGTCTAAAATTAAAACTTGGGCTACTGGATTTTGAGTTTCCCTTTGGATTCTATTCTTGTTTCTTCTCCTTTTGGTTTATCACAAAGTCTCAGAATTTCTAGATGATTAATGCACTTAAGATCTTGTTCTTTGATGCACAGCTGTTAATGAAAGAAAAATTTCTTTACTGTTCAAGTGTGATTGCTGTCCGACAGTATGTACAGACTGTAGTGTATTCTGCAATGTCATGAGCAGTCACATTTTTCTTGACTATGCAGTGCTGAGCAAACCTGTATACACAACCTTCAATTTCCAGGCTAGCCTGAAGTTACAGATCATTCATTTCTTTCAGTTAAAATGTGGCACTGAAGCTGTGCTCAACATGGAATAACTTTTGTGTAGAAAACATCACTGCAGGAGTTTTAAAAATAGTATGGCACCTCAAAGACACCACAGTTGTTTCCAAAAGTTTTCTGAACAGGTAGTGCAGGATGTTAGAAAAGATGTTAGCTTAAGTCCTTTTCAATTTTCTTAAGCTGCCATTCTCCATTACCACAGAGCTTCAACATCAAGTCGTGAAACTGGAAACCAAAGAGACAGACAGAATAAATGCAACCTTAAACCTGAACAGCAAATAAAATACCACAATAACCTGAAAGCTTCAGCCACTCTGAATTCCAGCCAGCAAGTCAGCAAAAGTGAAGCACAGCTAGCATGTCAGTGACTAATATGGTCAATTATATTAGATGGCAGTGTGAGCAGTGCACAGCTGAACTGTAAGCAGGAGACTACTACACACAGCAGAGGGACAGTCCAGCAAAGCTTCAAAAACGTGAGAGAAAGGGACTCCGGCAGACAAAATATACAGGGCGGGTCAAAATTATGTTAACATTTGAATGGCGGAAACAATTTATTCACAAAACATACTTCATATGTGCAAGATGATTTACAGTAATGTCTCAACCCGTGGCACATAAATTATCCACAAAAAAAGTATATAAGTATATACAGTGCATCCGGAAAGTATTCACAGCGCATCACTTTTTCCACATTATGTTATGTTACAGCCTTATTCCAAAATGGATTAAATTCATTTTTTTCCTCAGAATTCTACACACAACACCCCATAATGACAATGTGAAAAAAGTTTACTTGAGGTTGTTGCAAATTTTTTAAAAATAAAAAAACTGATAAATCCCATGTACATAAGTATTCACAGCCTTTGCTCAATACTTTGTCCATGCACCTTTGGCAGCAATTACAGCCTCAAGTCTTTTTGAATATGATGCCACAAGCTTGGCACACCTATCCTTGGCCAGTTTCGCCCATTCCTTTTTGCAGCACCTCTCAAGCTCCATCAGGTTGGATAGGAAGCATCGGTGCACAGCCATTTTAAGATCTCTCCAGAGATGTTCAATCGGATTCAAGTCGGGGCTCTGGCTGGGCCACTCAAGGACATTCACAGAGTTGTCCTGAAGCCACTCCTTTGATATCTTGGCTGTGTGCTTAGGGTCGTTGTCCTACTGAAAGATGAACCATCACCCCAGTCTGAGGTCAAGAGCACTCTGGAGCAGGTTTTCATCCAGGATGTCTCTGTACATTGCTGCAGTCATCTTTCCCTTTATCCTGACTAGTCTCCCAGTCCCTGCCGCTGAAAAACATCCCCACAGCATGATGCTGCCACCACCATGCTTCACTGTGGGGATGGTATTGGCCTGGTGATGACCGGTGCCTGGTTTCCTCCAAACGTGACGCCTGGCATTCACACCAAAGAGTTCAATCTTTGTCTCATCAGACCAGGGAATTTTCTTTCTCATGGTCTGAGAGTCCTTCAGGTGCCTTTTGGCAAACTCCAGGCGGGCTGCCATGTGCCTTTTACTAAGGAGTGGCTTCCGTCTGGCCACTCTACCATCCAGGCCTGATTGGTGGATTGCTGCAGAGATGGTTGTCCTTCTGGAAGGTTCTCCTCTCTCCACAGAGGACCTCTGGAGCTCTGACAGAGTGACCATCGGGTTCTTGGTCAGCTCCCTGACTAAGGCACTTCTTCCCCCGATTGCTCAGTTTAGATGGCCGGCCAGCTCTAGGAAGAGTCCTGGTGGTTTCAAACTTCTTCCACTTACGGATGATGGAGGCCACTGTGCTCATTGGGACCTTCAAAGCAGCAGAAATTTTTCTGTAACCTTCCCCAGATTTGTGCCTCGAAACAATCCTGTCTCGGAGGTCTACAGACAATTCCTTTGACTTCATGCTTGGTTTGTGCTCTGACATGAACTGTCAACTGTGGGACCTTATATAGACAGGTGTGTGCCTTTCCAAATCATGTCCAATCAACTGAATTTACCACAGGTGGACTCCAATTAAGCTGTAGAAACATCTCAAGGATGATCAGGGGAAACAGGATGCACCTGAGCTCAATTTTGAGCTTCATGGCAAAGGCTGTGAATACTTATGTACATGTGCTTTCTCAATTTTTTTATTTTTAATAAATTTGCAAAAACCTCAAGTAAACTTTTTTCATGTTGTCATTATGGGGTGTTGTGTGTAGAATTCTGAGGAAAAAAATGAATTTAATCCATTTTGGAATAAGGCTGTAACATAACAAAATGTGGAAAAAGTGATGCGCTGTGAATACTTTCCGGATGCACTGTACATAGCAGTACCATTAATGTTCACATAAATTTGACTCACCCTGCATATTATTCTGCAAGTGCATGAAACACCAGAGGCAAAAAGGGACAAGAACCAGTTCAAACATAAACAGATGATTATCATGGTTGTCTAGGTCACCAGGGCATAGACATCCCAAGGGTCATTAGGGTGTCTGACCCCCCTCTTACAAAAAAGAATGAGGATATAGAAAAAATACTTCCTAACCAACACAATGCATGCAGTGAAACCCCCATAATAATGCACATACAGCATACTCTATAATCATGCTGTCCCTCTGACAGAACAGGTATCTATTAAGGCTAAAGGAAGGGTAAGTGGTGCAGCGACACCAGACACCACTATAGGGAGCTCGAATACTGTATCCCTATAACAAACGTATAGTTCTCCCTAACCGGAAGTAATCTGAAAACTAGGAACTGGATTTGAAACTTCTCCAGGCTCACAGACTAAGTGCTCATTACGCAGTGGTGTGTAAGCATTCTGCATATATAAGCAACAGGGACCTGAGGCTTACAGATAGAACAAAGGTGGGAGACAAGTAACCAATCATTCTTGAGGCACTGAATACATTTTGTGGATGTGATAAGAGGACAAGGCACTCCAAAAACAATAAGGAACAGTGCACATAGTTCCATCCATCCATCCTCTTCCGCTTATCCAAGATCGGGTCGCGGGGGCAGCAGCTTGAGCAGAGATGCCCAGACTTCCCTCTCCCCAGCCACTTCTTCTAGCTCTTCCGGGAGAATCCCAAGGCGTTCCCAGGCCAGCCAAGAGACATAGTTCCTCCAGCGTGTCCTGGGTCTTCCCCGGGGTCTCCTCACGGTTAGACATGCCCGGAACACGTCACCAGGGAGGTGTCCAGGAGGCATCCTGATCAGATGCCCAAGCTACCTCATCTGACTCCTCTCGATGCACATAGTTAGGAAAGTATAAGGAAATTCTCTCTGCACTGTTCTGTTAATTTTGCTCTTTGCTGCCTCTCCCCGAAATGTATTAAATAACTCCCTTTTGTAAGACAGTTTATCTTCTTTGTTATTATTCTGGGTTCAGGACACTGCTGGAACCCTCCCTGTCATCTTCAACAGCAGGGCAATGAAGCCCATGGTCACTCGTGTTGTATTAAACATGTAATTTTTTAGACAAAAAAGGCTTGTTTATGTCAAACATGTTCTTATGTTATAAAGAGAAGAATGCAAGCAGGAGGTCACACATGCAGCTGTCACTTACAACCCAGATAACCATGAAGTCAGTGAGACATCTTTACAGTAAGGAGGTCAGGGACAAATTAGGATCAGTTATACTTCATAACAGTCAAAATGCAGGTAAAATGTAAGGTCATTCACAAAGCAGGACTAACAGGATAAACCACAGTAAGAGACTGATGAATCTTCATTACCTTTTTCAGGCTGCTGCGGTGGCCAAGACTGATTAAGGTCATTCCAAGCTGAATACAGGTTCTATATAAGTGCTCTTCTACCTCCTCTGTCAAAGCACTCGTTGCCTCATCAAGGACTATCAATGCAAAAAAGAAACATTACAAAGGGGAAATGCAACAAGAAATCTGAACTATATGGTTAATAAACACAGTTACTACACACCTGCAAATCTGGGCTGCAGATAAAACAGTCGTGCAAAAGACAGCCTCTGCATTTCTCCTGGAGAAAGCATATCATACCTGAAATATAGCAAATACAACAACCAAACAAATCTTAATTGTATCTTTTACCTGACAGATTATTGTATATACACTGTGGAGGAGCTCGGCCAATGTTAAGATTTTTCTTGGCCTAAATAAAAATGCTTGTAGCTAGCTTACCAGTTCCAGTCAACTATTTGGTCCAGTCCTCCTGTTCTTTTTAAAAGGTTACCCTATGAAAGAAAAGCAATTTCATAATACATAAACTAACACTTATTTTATACTTTCTTCAACTCCTACCTTTGATGACTTCTGCTACCCTCAAGATTTACCTCCTGGCTATCCAATCATGTAGCATTGCACTTATAGCAAAAACACCTTTTCACCATATTAGTCTTATATAGTCATATTATATTTTCTTTCATTTCTCTCTAATTACAATTTATTTCTTTTAAGTATATTTCTCTCTTTACCGTTTATTCCTTTTACATTCTAAACATCATCCTTGGTACTTTTAAAAAAACAATTGGTCAGAGTTTAAACTCACTGGGATTCAATCTTACAGAATTTCACACTCATTACATTGCAGCAAGTAAATTAATCCAACCTGGTACCAGGACACTCAGACATTACTTACTCTATGCATGTCTAATTTTCACAAAATATCAATTATCTACTGTATAATGACCTTCTAATATGATGAATTTGAATTTTCAGACTTGTTGTTTAACCCTGCAGTCTAAAACTATCAAGTATTAGTACATATTTCACAGCTTTATATACATCTTGCCTCATCCATTCAGAGCACAGTATTTTTTACCATTTTATGAGGGGTATCCTTACAGAATAGAATTAAATATAAAATTTGAACTGCCATTTTTGAAAGCAAGATAGACAAATACATATTGGCTTGGAATGAAAAATACAAAGTAAAATTACTAGTTGCCCCATTCACCCAACTCTGATCATTTACTCAAAACAAATTGAGGAAGGTTATCCCAATTTCAGCTAAAATACTGTAATATTGGGATTATTTTAAAATGTAACCAGAAAATTTTCAATTGTTGGTATGTTCATATACTGTGCATTTTCTGTAGTTTTCAGCATAATGTACTTCTAGACAGGTTATGTGGCTTATAAGTAGTCAAATAGGCTGTTAATCAAACGGCTACATGTTAATTCACACCTCTGACTCCCTTATGACCCTGAGAAATTAACTTACATGTAACTCCATTATTAAAAGTACATATAAAGTAGAAAATTGTAGTACAGTCATGTACTGCCTTGGAAGGATGTTCACTAAAGAAAGCAGTATATAATTTATGTGTTGGTACCATAGATTATTTGGAATTCGGATATGGCAATAAATCTATATAATTACCGATTTCTATGCTGTTACAACAGGGATTATATTGACACATTCATACCAAAGCTACAGAGAAAGATGCACAAGCCTGGGAGATGGGTGAGTGGGGTGAGAGAGAAAGAGAGAGAGTGACATGGGGGAGGGGAAATCGCAATTGCGACACTGAAACACCGATCTGATGGATTTTATCCTTGGATTTTTATTAGTTCTGTTTATTGAATTTTAGTTTTCTCATAGAGCATTTTATTTGGAATATTTATCAAGGAATATTTTCTTGTTAGAAGACTACACTGCACTTTTTGGAACACTGTTGATTTTTAATAGAAGCACTCTGGCACTTTGAACCTACCCTTGGACAGTATGTGATCTCATTACAAGACTCACCCAAGTCATGTTATTGACGGTTCAGAGTGCAGGTTTGGACAGGCTGCTAGACTCAACCCGGACCATCACATACAGAAACTGCTTCTAGAAATCATGATTAAAGTAACTTGGATTTCCTGTTGCCAGGACGATATTACACTTTGTTGTCTACAGACTAAAACAAGGGTTGCATAATGATTTATTTTTTTTTTAAATTTTGACTGTTACTACATAATGTATAATATTTTGATTTTAATGCCTTTCATGTTATCAGAAATATTGTTTTGGCTATAGAAAATGAATCAAATTCACATATATTAGAGCTCCTTTTGTACTAATTATAATGGAGGATGGGAAAGAAGAATGGCCATTAGTTTGAAAATTAACAAAATATGATAACTAAAATGAACAAAGGTTTATGTAAGTGACTAGATGAAAATGAATTGAAATTCAGTTTAAAATGAAAAATTGGGTTTTACAATGTGTACTTGTTTGGATTTGAGAAACAGCCTTAAGTTGAGACCACAGTAACCAAAAGACCTGCCTATAATTTATTTGGAATGTGTTAATTCTGCTAATATTGTGTCTACAACACTTAACCATAACTTTTCTGTTTGTCAGGTGTAGTTTCAAGACACTCACCACACCAGCAAGCTCCAAAAAACGTATAATTCTTGCATCATCGATGGAACCTGATGGAACAAATATATTAAGATACTGTAAGAATAGGTTGTTATATAAAGAGAGTAGAAAGAATAAGATTACTAGCCTTTATGCATTAATTAGATTGATTTCCATGTATTATTTTATTTAATGGGAATAGACCTAGTGGGATTTTAGATTTTTCTTAACCTTTTCTATTTGCCTTCTGTAAATAACTGTTACTTTGGGTATATTTGAACGCTTCAGTTTCTGTGCTTGAACTGGAGATATTTTAGCATACACAGCAATAGTTTATTTGTACCAACCTGACACAGGATATACATTCTTCAATGGATATATGACCTGTTAAAAACAACATACATGTATGTATTTATAAATATGTAGTGTATAAATTGGAGTGCATGCTAGCCTGAAGACAGAAATTACCTGTTCTCGTAGTGTCCCATCTGTAAAATATGGTTTCTGGGGCAGGAATAAGATTCCATGAGGTCCAAAAGAGGACAGCATCTGAAAAGACCCTGTGTAAGACAAGAAAACAGTTACAGTAATCCCTCGCTATATTGCGCTTCGCCTTTCGCGGCTTCACTCCATCGCGGATTTTATATGTAAGCATATTTAAATATATATCGCGGATTTTTCGCTGCTTCGCGGGTTTCTGCAGACAATGGGTCTTTTAATTTCTGGTACATGCTTCCTCAGTTGGTTTGCCCAGTTGATTTCATACAAGGGACGCTATTGGCAGATGGCTGAGAAGCTACCCAGCTTACTTTTCTCTTTCTCTTGCGCTGACTTTCTCTGATCCTGACGTAGGGGGATTGAGCAGGGGGGCTGTTCGCACACCTAGACGATACGGACGCTAGTCTAAAAATGCTGAAAGATTATCTTCACATTGCTATCTTTTGTGCAGCTGCTTCCTGAAACGACATGCTGCACGGTGCTTCGCATACTTAAAAGCTCGAAGGGCACGTATTGATTTTTGATTGAAAAACAAACTCTGTCTCTCTCTATCTCTCTCTTTGTCTGCTCCTGATGGAGGGGGTGTGAGCTGCCGCCTTCAACAGCTTTGTGCCGCGGTGCTTCGCATACTTAAAAGCCAAACAGCCCTATTGATTTGTTTGCTTTTCTCTCTATCTCTGTGACAGTCACTGCTCCTGACACGCACTCCTTTGAAGAGGAAGATATGTTTGCATTCTTTTAATTGTGAGACGGAACTGTCATCTCTGTCTTGTCATGGAGCACAGTTTAAACTTTTGAAAAAGAGACAAATGTTTGTTTGCAGTGTTTTGGCAACCAAAAGGACTACAGTTGCATTCTTTTAAATCAGCATAATTCTAGGATTTATGCTTTTTCACAAAGATCTACTATGGTGTTGTGCATTTATAAGACAATGCAGTGCTTTCTGCTCCCTGCTTTTATTCCTTCAGAATTCACAACAGTCTTAAATAAACTAAACATCTATAGCCATTCACTCTATCATTTTTCACCATATCTCTACCACTTACCACTAGTGCAGTCCCAGAGTTTATTCAGAACTCGCAACAGGGATGTCTTCCCAGTGCCCGTATTGCCCACCACCAGAATGTTGGTTCCATGGACAATTTTCAGAGTCAGGTCTTTTACTAGCAGCTCATCGGAGCAGGGGGATTTGTATGACAGTTTCTGAAGGATAAAAGCAATGTCTACAGGAGTGTTTGGCAACTCCAAGTCACTGGTTGGAAAAAAGAAACACCTATAAATATACACAGAGTTCCATTTGTGAGCATATGCAAGAGGTGTGTGATCCTATACCTATCTAAGTCATAGCCTCCTTCTGATGAGTCATAATGCTTCCTTTCAAGTTTCTGCATAGTTTCATGAAGCTCTCCAATCCTAAAAGAAAAACAAAACAATATTAACTGTACTTGATGAATATGTAAGGCTGTTAAATATGAAATCACAAAGCTATTGACAATACTGTAAATCTTTTAATATATAGTACATCTTGTGGCGGACGCCTGGAAGGACCAGGAGAGGGACTACACCTACCCTGGACCACAAGAAGGCACCTGCCCTGGTCTGTATGGCGGCCATGGGAACCGAGCATGGAAGTTGAACCCTATTGGGGCCCGTGGCCAAAACAAGGGGGCGCCTGGAGGATTGAGGAGCCCTGGATGTCAGCACTTCCGCCACACCAGGAAGTGCCGTCGGAGGGCCGTCACAGAGCACCTGGAGCACATCCGGGTGATTATAAAAGAGGCCGCCTCCCTCAAGCAGGAGAGCCGGAATTGGGAGGGAGAAGACAAAGCTCAGAGGAGAGGAGTAGAGGCAATGGAAGAAGGACCAGGGGCACTGTGTTGTGTGCGGGACTTCTGTAAATAAAGGGGTGTATTTTTGAGACATTCAGTGTCTGCCTGTTCATGTCCGGGCTACCTTCCAATCTTCATCATGTCCACCCAATGGAGAATCTCATTGTTTTGTATCACATTTTCATGATGCTGGATAGCTTCCTAACCAAATGGCTTTCTGTATGGGCTGACACTGTGACTGGTTTTTATTCTGACCAACACCCTCAAACAGGATTAACAAAAGTGTAGTAAGCATCAGCATGCCCCACACAAGTTCGGGCCAAAGTTTTTACATACTGCAATGAAATTATTATTTGCATGTCTTCCCAGAATATTGACAATGGGTTTATAGAGTCATAAATACAAACACACAAAAAATATATATTAAAACATTGTGTATTTACAGTACATATTATATATACACATACACACACACACACACAGATATACATATGTATGCACACACCAAAAAAATGTTACAATATTTGTTAAAATGATTGTCTGTTCAGTAACCTGAATAGAAACTGTCCCCAAACCTACTGGTGTGAATGTCAAAGGTCCTGTAACTTCAGCCAAAAAGAAGGAATAAGAAAAGCAACTGTGCAGGATTACTGAAGTCTAAAGAAAAACTATTTGCCTTTCTAAGGTTGAGAGTGTTTTACATCTTACAAACAGAAGGCAGTTGGGTACTAGTAATTCTCTGTGTCACCTTCACTACCCTCTGTAGTGTGATTCTGAGGTGGGCAGGAGCCATAATGAGGTGTTATGCAGCCAGTGAAGATGAACTCTATTGAGCAAATATAGAAGTAAGAATAAATGGAGAAATATTAGCTTTTCTCAGACGTCTCAGGTAGTACAAATATTGGTGAGACTTCTTGACAATAGTCAAAATGTGTTGTGCCCAATCAGTTCATCAGTGATGGTCACTCCAATAATCACAGATGAAGAACAAGGGTGTTTACACAAAAAGATAAACACAATGTGATGAAAACGGGTTGATCACTGTGACTATGTGAGGCAAGGTTTAAGGAGTAGCAGAGATATCTTTGGAAGGTAAACTGATCTCTCAAATTCTAACCTGGTAGCTCTTCAACAAAAGGGAGAAAATTAATGTTCCAAATGTACAGAAATCACTGCACTATGTCAAGGTCTATTGTTTCAAAATAGGTTGAATTATTCCAAGCCGTAAAGATCCTGCAATTAACTGGTATCTAGCAGTATCTACTCAGCAAAATAACTGGCCTTATGTTCTCTGGTTTAAAGAAACATGGCAACCAATAGTTTTCTTTCTGGTATCGCTTGTGTTCTTACCTGTGTGTGTAGCCAGCAACATCTGATACTGTAGAAGACAAATCAATCAGTTGACTGAAACAGTTAATGAGGTAGATGGAGACAAAACCATTCTAGGAAAAGAAGAAAACATTTATGTAATTGCTAGACTACTAGAGTGTAGCCATGCATATATGCAGTTACACTCTTTGGATTGTTTGACCAGCACATTATCAAAAGTGGGTTATTATACAGAGTCTAGCCAGAGTAAAGGGGTATAATTTATGATCAGGATAAAAACAATTCAGATTAATGGTTAGGTTTTCATTTGCGCACCTCCAAAATGGTGCGGATACTGGTTCAGTTAACCTCAGGCATGGCAGAACAGGACTACTGTATGTCTTTTTTATTCTTAAAAATGCCTATGTGGATGACATTGTTTAAAAAGTTGGGAAGAGAGACAGGGGCTGCAGGTGGAATAGCACTAAAACCTCAAGTAGATTTTAAATTCCATGTTCTGTACACAGGCATTAAATCTGGGAAATACTGTGGCTTTTATTTACACATACTTTATGTAAGTACAGTTCTGAACTGGCAGGTACCTACCCTGGAGATCACAGTATACAGCTGTTCTCTAAAGCAGGTTTTACTAAAGTCACCCGATTAAATGCATTGACTGTGTCTCACCTCTTATCAGCTCTGCTTAAGCAATAGTTTATAAATGGTGAGAAGAGGTACCAGTTCATTTTATTTTTTAGAGATGGTAATAAAAAAGTTAAGTTATCACTTTATTTAGAAGATAATGGCAGCAGATACATACAATGGGAAATGGTAGCTTACTCAATGATGCCAATATAAGGAGAGTATAGACCGTTTCATATTAGAAACAAGGCTAGATTCAAAAAGAAATTTTATGAAAAGCAAATATATACCAAATTTAGCCACAGACAAACAGTTAAGGGCATACTACCTACAGAACCACAGCCACACAGAAATGGACAGGAGAGCTAACTTGGTTCACATGATCACAGTATTTCCATTACATTTATTTTACGATTATAATAAGTACAAATACTGCAATACATGCAGTCAGTAATAAATTCTTTGTGAATGTGACTGGTTTTCAATGCATCAAGCTCATTTGGCTTAGGCCACTTGCTTGGTTTTGCTAAACACAAAATCATATGTATTTTTTAGATGTGTATTGTGAATTACACAGATTACTTAAAGTATAACAGCCTTGCAAAATATGCAAGAGCTTGTGATTTTTCCTTTATGCCTGGGAATACACAAACAAGACTTTAGGAGCTTTCATTACTTTACTTTTCTCAAAGGTGGGGTATGGTGCCACCTATTGGTTTATGCAGGTCACTTGTAAAACATTTAAAATTTGTGATTTTTATTTTTAATAGGATGCCACAGAGCAGTCCCTTGCTTCTTTATAGCCCATTCTCTTCATTTATGTGTGGATTTTTCTCCCATATTCCAAAAAACTATACAATTTAGCTTGACTGCTGACTTTATATTAGTCTTGTGTGACTGGGAGTGCATCCCTGTGATGGTATGGTAAGAAATTCAAGGTCTGCTTTTGCCAGTCGAATGTTCCCACTACACCATACTTCTATATTCAATTAAATAGGTCAGAACATAAATGGAGAGAAGTAGTGCTACACTAGGGGGCTCCGCCCCCTGCTCGCTTCGCTCGCCAACCCCTGGTGTTGGGAAATGACAAAGAGCGTGATGTATGAATGAGATGTAGAATAGTGTGAAGGTGTAGATGATGCATATAGAAAGCAAACAATAAAGTGTGTGGCACAGTGTAAAGGTTTATTGGAAAATTTCTTTGTAAACGCCGTTTAAGTGTAAAAGGTAATTCCAGGTCAGAACTTGTAAGGTCAATGAAGATGGTCATTGTCGTGAACAGAGTCAATTTTGTCAGAGCTTAGAAAGAATTGTGTCTCTCCAGGAAGTAATGCAATGACTTGGGTATTTATGTTTTACACATTAATATTTTTTGGACATAATATAGTGCGTTGTGTTAAAAGGGGCATTTGGTCTAATGAGATTGCTGTTCCAAATATCTCTGTAACTACGTCGTCTCAGATAAAGGCTTGAGGAATTGTAATAATATCTGGGTGAAGTCTATCTGTATTGGTGAGTGTACCATCTCCCAGTTGTAATAACCAATTGTTATGATCTGGATCTGGACATCGCATGTTTTGTACTAACTGTATCTTTTGAAAGCAATGTTGAGTAAGTGACTGGATGCCATTGTACATTCATCAATAATTAACAGTTTTGCAAGACGGATGTCACGTGCAGTGCTACTGTTCATGTTCATAGTGGATACCGATTTGTAGGATCTAATGCAGTTCATAAAGTTTTTACTTTCAGGTACATCGTTAGTTAGAAGCTTCTGTAGATATTCAGGATATGAATGTAAAGGAGGCAGTCTAATTTGATCCTTTTGACAACAACGTGTAAATGTATTACTTGTATTGCCAGTTGTTTCTTCAGGGAAGTTAAGTGAATGACAATGATTGCAAATGACATTCATTAATCCGAATGAATTTTCCTGAATAGTGGACTCATTATTGAACGCGTTGTCAGCTAACTGGCGTAAGCGTTTAGCAGGTGTCTGTCGTTGATGTCCGTGACCTGTATGTTTTGCTTGTGCCGTTTGAGAGGCGCGTCGTTGTATGTCCAGTATTTGGGACGTGTTGTTTTGGAGCTGTAATCGATTTGCCTGTGCTGTGTGAGAAGCCCGTTGTAGTTTACGGCGTGCATTGTTTGTATTGAGCCTTGCCCGTTTTTGTATGTAGGTCAGTTGAGCTTTCTCTTTTTGGAGCCTTGCCTGCTTGTTTTCCGGCATTCCAGATGCGCGGTGTAGACGTCTGCGTTTATTTATTTTGTCCCTTCGCTGTTGTTTCTGTATGTCTGAGACGGGAGGTGTTTCGTTTTGAACCCGTGCCTGTATCGATGCAGCACTGTGAGACGCGCGCTGCATGCGTCTACGTTGATGTTGTACCCGTGATCGTGAATTCATGACTTGTTTGTTCTTCAGCGTTAGATATATGGATAAGTAATAAGGAGGATCGCACTCACTGTTAATATGGAGCCTTTTCTGCGGTTGAACGGTTAATAGTGCCTCATTGTAATGAGATCCACCTATGCTGCATAGTGTGAATTATGTTTGGTCCCGTTATCCGAGCCGTATCGTTTTGTACCCGTGATCGTGAATTCATGACTTGTTTGTTCTTCAGCGTGAGAAATATGGATAAGTAATAAGGAGGATCGCACTCACTGTTAATATGGAGCCTTTTCTGCGGTTGAACGGTTAATAGTGCCACATTGTAATGAGATCCACCTATGCTGCATAGTGTGAACGTGTTGAGATGACGTATGTTTAATAGGGACGGTTCATTTAGAAATGGGGCTTTGTGTGTCATTTGTTATTTATGTTAGTGTGGTCGTGGGTCTGAATCGTCGTTTTTGTGTACGTTTCGTGTGCTATGTCCGTAGTCTGTCCCGTTTTGTGTCCAATGGGTTTTGTGTGGTGCTCGCGGCTTCTTTTTTTTTGTGTGGTAGGGGCTTGTTGAATCCTCCTCTTTGTGTGTGTCCCGTTTCGTGTGCAATGGGTTTCGTGCACAGCGCCGGCATCTGACTCCTTTTTTCTGTGGTCTGACTCCTTTTTTCTGTGCACGGTGCCTCATTTCTTATTTTAGGTTGCATTCCATCCGGTTCCCGTTGCTTGCTGGGGGGATTTGTGGGGCGCCTGCACAGTACGTCTTTTGCGTCCACGGCCCATTGCCAGATGTCCCTGCGTCCATCCGGTTTATCATTCTTGGTTAGTAATGTGGATTGTTTTAAAAGGAATCAATGTAGTTCATACATATTTCACATACAATTAAAGTCATAACGTGAAATGGACATAACCAGTATTCTGAAACCATAGGTGAGGAAAATATGTAATCTTTTAAGTTTTGCTTGGAAATTTAAACAACGTACAGAAAAATTGTGTGTGCTTAGTTGTATGCATTGATAATGGTACTGATTTAATTAGTAACTTTAAGAAAATGGCTACACACAACAGTATGCTGCGTAAAAGTGACATTTTGAGTAAATGTTCAATTAGTAAAATAATTTTTATGAAAAGCACATTTAAAAGTGTGCAACCATTTTATTTCACATTTCTTATGTATTTTTGAAAAGAGATAGGGATGCAAAATTATAAATAGTGACAGTCAATGTGCTTAGACAACATTGTGGTTTTGCAATGTACTAAAAAACATCAAGCAAACATCCCCTAAATTAAATTTTACTTTTTGTTAACATGAAGGCTAAAAATTGACATAAATCATGTTAGTCCTTTTTTGAACATCAAAATAATCAAACATAATTTTTTTTTTACTGCATTGGTTGTACAAGTTTCCACAACTGCATACAAAGTTAACCACATGCACAAAGGATCTGTCTTCACTAGACAGCAACTGAAGATATTTTAATGGGCCTAATTAAAGAAGAGAAAGCAAACCATAACATCAGTCCTTGTAGGATTTCCCAGAAGGATTTTTGGTGGCATAGTGCCAACATTACCATGGCATACAAGGAGCTAACAGAAGATCTATGATATCTTACAGTTGAAAGATACAGATTAAGAGAGATATATAAAAAAAATCAAATGCATTAAAAGTGAAAAAAGTGGTAAAGATTAATAGCCCCAAATATATATTTTACCACACAACCTTCTGATCTTTTAAAGAAATCCGAAGATTTGTGATCTTCAGCAAAACAAGATCAGTAGCACAAAAGGAGTGAATGGTATGGCCAAAAACATTTCAGTTATTGAACTGTCCTCAGGCTCAACTTTCTTACTTCAGTGTGGCATTAACAAGGGGTAGGATACAGACCTACTCTGATCTTCTTTATTTCAATGACTATTTCCAGAATCATGAAGTGGATGATGCAAAATAGAAGGATGAAAAAAAAAACAAAGGACAACAGGAGACACTGAATATCGTAAGTCAAAAAAAAATAGGAATCAACATATTGCTGTGCTTGAAAAAACATAGCATCCCTGAAACAACAGGCATCTGAAATATTGACAATCCAGTAGAATAGAGTCCAAGTTATCCTAAAATGGAAAGTCAGAGTCACTCAGACAAATGCTATTTGAAAAGTCTCTTGCCTACCTTACTAATTAAAGTGCTGAGCTCTCCAGGAGTGAGGCCATCATAGACCCCAGCAAATATTGGAATAGCAATAACCATGTAACTCAGAATACTTCCAAAATAATCAAATGTATTCACTCCAACTAGAAAGAAAGAGAAAAAAGGAGTTGTCAGGGTAAAAACAGTCATTCACCTCTCTAAAAATAGTTAAACTGAATTTCTAAACAAGGAAATTCATATTCACAAGACGCATCAGTTCATATAACTTCCATATTTATTTGGAACTTATTTTTATTAAGTATTGAAAGATTATGATGCAAGATTAACAATGAATGCCCACTGAACCTGAGATGTTTTCTGCTTTGTCACAACAATGTGCTTATGTTCTTGTCATGACACTAAAATGATTTAAAAACAGTGATTTGTGAAATAAATTTGAATAAAAAAATAGCTGTATTTATGTCCATAAAAATATAAAGATGATAAAATGTTTGAATATATTGCATCTATTGCTTTTTCATGAATCTGGCAGTGATACTTGCTCATCTTGTGATAAACACATGCAACATAGCCTTCAAACACAATGGACTGTTAACCTGCCATGGTCCTTTTTAGGGAAATGCTAGAGGCTTGGTTCCTCTCTTGCTCACATAAAGTGACCTGCTAGTGAATGACTATCTTTCTTTATGATGTTTTAGTGGTTACCACAGAACAACAAACAGATGAAAGCTTACTGACACCTAATTGGACTGTGATGGATTAGCTTGCTCAGTCTAATTACCCTTGGCATGCAATTACTTTTCCTTAAATTATGTAGATCAGACTGTTGTTACTGTAGGCTATGGTCTCTTTGCTGTGTGTGTCTGTGTACACTCCACAACTAAGAAGTACAGATTTATTTGAGGGGTTAAATATAGTTTATATGTAACTGCAGTATATGACTCTGCTATAGGTCACTCCAGGTCAGAGGTATGTGTATGTACACCTGCAAACCATGCTGGCCTTTTCTGCATTGTTCATGTGTCATTTTTCAGGTAAACAAATCCTTACTGCACAGCCAAAGCTCTTTTGTCATTAGATTTTTTTGCGTTTCCAGGAGGGATCCAAGCCGCCTGTTGGTCCTCATATGTTCTACTTTTCCAGCCCTTCAAAAGAAAAATTAGAAAAATAGTAGAGTCACTTAGTAAAGCTTGGCAGAAATACCATATGTGAGAATACAACCAGAAATGCCTGATGAGAAATAATAAATAAGTCACCTGTAAAAGGCTGCCGATTCTGCATTGACCCGGATCTGCATATGCTTAAACCTACAAGAGATGAAGAAAACAAGTAATTTAAGTCATAACAAGTGAAGCAACCTTTAGAGTTCGTTTTATGGTGTATAAAGAAATAATGCATGCCTGAAACAGGAACAGAAATACAATTAAGATTCACAATGTGTAATCATGTCAAGTATTTAAAGACTAAAAAGATGGAAAGTTCTGAAAGATGTCAGTTCCTTCCTTACAAGTCACATAACTTTACAGACCTGAAGTCTCCCTCTAGTTTTTCTTGAAGTACTAATGTGTGCACAATTGGTCCCATCAATACCTTGTTCACAATGGTCCCAATGACAAAATAGAAGAAAATACTAACTGGACCCATCCAGCCTGAACTGAAAAAAGAAGATAGTTGTGGTTACTTGAAGAAT
This sequence comes from Erpetoichthys calabaricus, assembly GCF_900747795.2. NCBI lineage: Eukaryota > Metazoa > Chordata > Cladistia > Polypteriformes > Polypteridae > Erpetoichthys > Erpetoichthys calabaricus. Next base: position 63,492,621 of record NC_041409.2, read on the forward strand.
CACAACAAAGTCATTGGGTAAAGAAACAGTACTGTATAGTGAGTGTGAACATGTACTGTACAGTCAAATGAAAAAGTCTGGGAACCCCTCTCAGCCTCTACTTTCAACAAAAAAAGATAACAGTGGTATGTCTTTCATTTTCTAGGAACATCCGAGTACTGGGGTGTTTTCCGAACAAAGATTTTTAGTGAAGCAATATTTAGTTGTATGAAATTAAGTCAAATGTGAAAAACTGGCTATGCAAAAATTTGGGTACCCTTGTAATTTTGTTGATTTGAATGCATGTAACTGCTCAATACTGATAACTTGCAACACCAAATTGGTTGGATTAGCTTGTTAAGCCTTGAACTTCATAGACAGGTATGTCCAATCATAAGAATGGGTATTTAAGGTAGTCAATTGCATGTTGTGCTTCCCTTTGACTCTCCTCTGAGGAGTGACAGCATGGGATCCTCAAAGAAACTCTCAAAAGAACTGAAAACAAAGATTGTTCAGTATCATGGTTTATGTGACAGCTGCAAAAAGCTATCTCTGAGGTTTAAACTGTCAGTTTCAACTGTAAGGAATGTAATCAGGAAATGGAAGGCCACAGGCACAGTTGCTGTTAAACCCAGTTCTGGCAGGCCAAGAAAAACACAGGAATGACATATGCGCAGGATTGTGAGAATGGTTACAGACAACCCACAGATCACATCCAAAGACCTGCAAAGAACATCTTGCTGCAGATGGTGTATCTGTACATCGTTCTACAATTCAGCGCAATTTGCACAAAGAACATCTGTATGGCAGGGTGATATGAAAGAAGCCCTTTCTGCACTCATGCCACAAACAGAGTTGCTTGTTGTATGCAAATGCTCATTTAGACAAGCCAGATTCATTTTGGAACAAAGTGCTTTGGACTGATGAGACAAAAATTGAGTTATTTGGTCATAACAAAAAATGTTTGCATGGCGGAAGAAGAACACCACATTCCAAGAACAACACCTGGTACCTACTGTCAAATTTAGTGGAGGTTCCATCATGCTGTGAGGCTGTGGCTAGTTCAGGAACTGGGACCCTTGTTAAAGTCGAGGGTCAGATGAATTCAATCCAATATCAACAAATTCTTCAGGATAATGTTCAAGCATCAGTCACAAAATTTAAGTTACACAGGGTTGGATACTCCAACAAGACAATGACCCAAAACACAGTTCGAAATCTACAAAGGCATTCATGCAGAGGGAGAAGTACAATGTTCTGAAATAGCCATCACAGTCCCCTGGACTTCATCGAAAATCTATGGGATGATTTGAAGCAGGCTGTCCATGCACGGCAGTCATCAAATTTAACTGAACTGGAGAGATTTTGTATGGAAGAATGGTCAAAAATACCTCCATCCAGAATCCAGACACTATTCAAAGGCTATAGGAGGCATCAAGAGGCTGTTATATTTGCAAAAGGAGGCTCAACTAAGTATTGATGTAATATCTCTGTTAGGGTGCCCACATTTATGCACCTAATTTTGTTATGATGCACATTGCATATTTTATGTTAATCCAATAAACTTAATGTCCTGCTGAAATACTACTGTTTCCATAAGACATGTCACATATTAAAAGGAAGTTGCTGCTTTGAAAGCTCAGCCAATGATAAACAAAAATCCAAAGAATTAAGAGGAGTTCCCAAACTTTTTCATATGACTGTATGTCTCATTTTGTACATAAGTAATAGGACAGCATGAAAAAGGCTGAAAATAAGTCTCACCTATAGAAACACTGAAATGTATAGTATGCCAGTGTGAAGGGTGAGATGATCAGCCTACTAGCCATCGTGCTCAGTTGTTTGCAAAAGCGTTCCACATCCTGACTTATTCTCTGGTCTCTGTTTTATTAATCAAAAACAAACATTTTAGTTGATGGCACAGATAGGACTTCATAATCACAACAATTCTATAAGAGTAAAAACTCTACATTTGCAAGCTTCATATTTCATTCTGCAACATAAGCCAAAAACTTAATGAAACTGTTGCAGTCTTGACCTTGACCTCAACTAGACTAATAGCAGAGTGCTGAATTGTAGTCTAAATTAACATATAGTTTCCTTCAGTTAGTGCCATTTAGAATGGAACATTAAAAATGAAAATAGAAGAATAAAAAAACTCATTGTTCTTTAGGCAAAGTAAAACTACTTGAATAAAAATTTTGTAGTGGTCTTTATGTGGAAAGACCATCTCTGCCAGTTATATATTTTATACAGCACAGTTCATCAAAACAGTTTACTAAAAATACCCTAACCATTACCATTCCGTGCATTTCAATTTTGAATATTCATTCCAAATACTTGTTCTACATCACAAAAAATACAGCAGGGCTATAGAATAATAAATACTCCATGCCTCACCTATTTCATACAAATCAGCTACCTATGTCAGTTTGTTAACCTAGTTTTCATAAAGCTAAACAAAATAAAGGAATCAAGTATATGGATTGAGGACTGCGGGTTAGTGCTATACATTCAAAGTAATTTGAACACTTATTTATGTATTATATTCCAAAATGCAACAGGCATTCACATTTAAGTAAAAAGTTAACATTTCATTAAAAAAGGAATTAAGATGAAACGGGGAATGAGGATTTAAGAAGGCTTTCACAAAGTGTGATCTATTATGGTGTCCAGTGCTTAGGCATTCCTGTACTATAATTTTTAAACAATCTCAGTTAATTTTTGTCTAACTATTAATAGACGATTAGGACATGGAGATTAAAAACAATAGATGAACTAATAACAGATTTTCTTAGGTGCAACTTTAATTTTGCAATCTATTTTATTTCTTTGTCTCCACAAAAAGGAGAAAACAACAGAAACCCTTTAATCATTAATATAAAGGGATCATATCTCTCTATTATACAAAAAAATTTTGGGAGGGAGACAAAACGTTATCTTCCCGGAAGACAATTTGACGTCCTGCAAGAGACACTTTAATGTCACGCGAGACAAGGCAGTGAGACAACATTTAAAACAAGTTCACGGACATCTAACCTAGCAGTTGTTGGAATGCTTTTGACTCCCAGCTCTTAAAACAACGACAAGCGACAAGCAGAACACGCAGCTCGCCAGCAGATGATCTGACCGCTTCTCCTTAGTTCAGCTCAACACCCCCCAACCCCACAACATGAGCAGCAGAGACACGAAGTGGCAAAAGGACAGCTGCTGTACAGGATTTTAAATGATCTACATGCAGTCCGACAAACAAAACACGCAGCTCACCAGCAGCAGCAGCAGAAAGACAGCAGATGATCCGACGGCATCTTAGCGTGCGTTCAGCCAACCCCCCTTCGTAACACGAGCAGTGTTATACATCCTGCCAGAAAGAGATTTAACCACGCCCGGGGCCGGAAACAAAGGACAAGTATTGTTTTTACAAAAGTTTTAAAGTAAAAGTGAAAATAATGCATATGTAACAATTCCCATGAAAATAATCTCTTTAAATTGTATATCCAGTAAACCAAACCTGGGATTGGGCAAGCGAAGCGAGCAGGGCCCCTAGTTTAATAAAATGTACTAGTGTCTTAACGTTTTATGCCTTTCAGAAAAATCAGGCAAAGTTCACAATCTATAATGTAAAATTTTTACAGAAATCTCACACGTGAAAGGAAGAGGAAGACTACACTATTTCAGTTCCTTTGAATACTACGTATCAGTCAACTTAAAAAAATGCATTGTTCCTGCAGCTTCAGGACAAAATTAGTTAAATAAATATATGTGTTACTTTAATTGCAGTATACAGACACGTAAATGTTTAAGAGCTCATCTGCACTTATAAACTTGGCCCAAAATATGTACATTTTTACAAATAAATAAATATTTCAAATAACTTAATATAAAAGAATTAACAATAAGATATCACGTAGCTCCAGACACTGCACTCATTTAGGATGTGGATGAGATGTGGAAAGAAGCTCCTCCTCAGTCTCTCTGAACTGGTCTTTAGGCAGCAGTAGCGTTTTCCTGACCACAGTTGTCGTTGGGTGACTGGAATCCCTGATCATTTTCTTTGCCCTGGTCCCACAATGCTTTGTACAGATGTCCTCAAAGTTATAAAGTGCATACCCACTGATGTAACCAGTTGACTGCACCACTACATGCAGAGCCCTACAGTCCTGCTGTGTGTTGCACCCACACCAATCAGTAATACTTCCTTTCAGGTTACTTTTAATGATGGGTATGTAGGAGTTCTTTAGTAATTGGGAGAAGTCAGAAATCCCAGCTTCTATAAAAAGCTAAATTTTCACCTAGGACAAAAAGTGCTATCCATGCATCTGAGCAGTAAAAGTTGATTCTCAACTTAGCCCTTTTCTAGGGAACCTCTAAAAAATTGTAAATGCAGGATTAGTTGACCGTTTAAAGTAATATTGTTTAATTTCTTAAATAAATACATAGTACACTGATTACAGAGAAAATATGTCACTGCTTTTGTAGCAGTGCATTACTATACATTATTTAAATAAGCATTAAAATCTTTAATGTAATTAAATTATAGGAATAGTTAACTATAGTAGTAGTCAACAGCCTTGTAGTTAATTCTTAATGCACATTAGGGCCCATCCCAAAACCTACTGTTCCCATTTACCTGCAGATATAATCTTACATAGGCAGAATTAAATTTTGAGCTGGTTTCTTTAAAACCAAAAACAAAACATAGCTCTAGAACCTTCTAAATCCATTTCAGGGTTTTTGGGCCAAAGGTTCCATCTTTGCCTTGAGCATGTCTGGCCATTATTTCAGCAAGTGAACATTATGGATATCAGGTGAAGGTGGCACTCAATAATAAACTATAGGGTGACCCGATTTTCAAAGTCCCAAACCTGGACACTTTTGTAACGTGTATGTTCACACATAAAGCCCATCTTAATTTTTTAATGTGTGCTTTATCTCATCATCATCAGAAATAATCAGGAAAATGTGAAGGAAAAAAAAAATCACATTTCATCAAATGAACACATTTGATGGCACACAACAGCTGATGCTGAACCAAATAAATGGAACTCAGTTATTGTCTGGTTCTTCGTCCTCATCGCGATGCTGTTCAAATTTAATGCAAGTTCCTAATCAATCTTCACCCTTTGGGAGTTTTGACTATGCTATTATATGACATTAAAGGACGGGGGCTAGGAAATGTGCTGTTCTAAATATATTGTGAGGATGTTTGTTTGGCAGAGCAATGCTTTATTGGATGGGAAGCCCAGTTAAAACAGTGACATTTTGATATTCTTCACTTATTTATAGGGATGTACAGTCTGAAATCAGGACTGTCCCTGTCACTGCAACATCTGGTCATCCTAGTAAAATTATATTGACAGTGATATAGTGAATTATTGTGATCTGCAGATAATGGTGCTGTGAAGCTGGGTTAGTGTAAGGTTAATACTGAGTAAATGTTTATTTACTTTTGTGCATAACATCACAGTGTAAACCATTCATAGCTAGATTTTTGTTTTCCTTGATTACATTTTAATACTTTTACAGCGAGGAAGATCATTTAAATTACATCTTAACACTAGAATTACCAGAGCCTACGAAAAAACTCGTATATCCGGCCCACCTTAAATCGCTTCTTAAATCCGTTCACACCTCTCCGCCAGCATCCTCTGTCCTCTAAATGTGCTGATAAAAGACAAGCTGCCAGCAGCCGGCTATTCCATCCCCCCACCGACTTAGAACGTGAGCGAAGTTTTCCCAGCTCACGCCTTGATTGATTATGTGGGAGTGAAGTGGAGTTTTACAGTGGAAATAAGAGATCATTATTCTAAAGTAATCTGTGTAAACACATTGTTAAAACAGAAACTTTTTCATATTTTAGTAATAAATGTTACAAAATGTAGTAGGCATAAACTATAGAATATATAAAACCCGAGTTCCAAAGATCAAATAAACACTTTCACAAAAGCTTCAAGAATGAATTAACAGCTTCTGTGGCGTAGCACACTAAGATTTGCCTCTTAGCGCACAGCAGCTTTTCCTTGCCTCACAGACATGAGTTCGATTCCCCGCTGGGGATGAAGTGTTGCTTTTTTTTTTTTCTTTTCTTTTAAACCTCAAACGGACATAAAATTTATACATTGGTATGCACTGTCAGTTACTGAGATCGTTATATTTTCATGTGGGATGCTCCTTTTCAAATATTTTTTTAACAATTGAGACTGCAATTAACAGGAACAACTGTCCTTATAACTTATTTTTTAAGATCCATAACACACAGACAGACAGAGCACTGCGTAATAGAGAGACAGACAGGCAGAGAAGTCACTAGATATATAAATAAACAGGGAAGCCACGTGTACTGAAAGAAAAAAAGAACAACATGTGCGTTGTCCCTGCTGCACTGAATAAGCGCAGACGCTCTAACATCACCCCTCCCCCCATCTGACTCTCTCTCTCTTATTCAGTGCAGCAGGGACAACGCACATGTTGTTCTTTTTTTCTTTCAGTACATGTGGCTTCCCTGTTTATTTATATATCTAGTGACTTCTCTGCCTGTCTGTCTCTCTATTACGCAGTGCTCTGTCTGTCTGTGTGTTATGGATCTTAAAAATAAGTTATAAGGACAGTTGTTCCTGCTAATTGCAGTCTCAATTGTTACAAAAATATTTGAAAAGGAGCATCCCACATGAAAATATAACAATCTCAGTAACTGACAGTGCATACCAATGTATAAATTTTATGTCCGTTTGAGGTTTAAAAGAAAAAAAAAAAAAAGCAACACTTCATCCCCAGCGGGGAATCGAACTCAGGTCTGTGAGGCAAGGAAAAGCTGCTCTGCGCTAAGAGGCAAATCTTAGCGCGCTAGGCCACAGAAGCTGTTGAATCATTTTTGAAGCTTTTGTAAAAGTGTTTATTTGATCTTTGGAACTCGGGCTTTATATATTTTATAGTTTATGCCTACTACATTTTGTAATATTTATTACTAAAATATGAAAAAGTTTCTGTTTTAACAATGTGTTTACACAGATTACTTTAGAATAATGATCTCTTATTTCCACTGTAAAACTCCACTTCACTCCCACATAATCAATCAAGGCGTGAGCTGGGAAAACTTCGCTCACGTTCTAAGTCGGTGGGGGGATGGAATAGCCGGCTGCTGGCAGCTTGTCTTTTATCAGCACATTTAGAGGACAAAGGATGCTGGCGGAGAGGTGTGAACGGTTTTAAGAAGCGATTTAAGGTGGGCCGGATATACGAGTTTTTTCGAAGGCTCTGGTAATTCTAATGTTAAAGCATCAAGAGGACTGAGGTGCTGATACACTTGTTCCCTTTTTCTTGTGCTCAAGCAGCTGTGAAGACTTGATAAAGAAGAAGCAGTTTGCTGATACAGAGGTTTCCGCCTGTACCTCACTGGAGTTGTAGACAGAGGACTGCAATCCCACGTGTACCAACGCTGTCAGTGACAGGGAATGAAGTTCTACCCATACATGCAGTCTGCTCGTGTTTCGTTAACTTGTATTGTATTGCTGAAAAATTGGAAGATCTACAAAAAATGCAAGTTGGTGTAACCCCTTTCAAGATAAAAATTAAAAGAGTAAACTAGTTTGTTGTTGAAGTCGAACAGAATGTTTCTTCATATTTAAGATAAATAAGTTTGCAAATTCGCCAGTGCTTGTTAATGGGAGATTTTGAAATTTTAAAACTATGTACAGCGCGATCTGTTCAAGATATCTCAAGAAACAGTCACAACAAATTTCCTTGAAAAATAAGAGTGCCACATTTCAACAAAATTTGTCCACGGGGAAGTTATTTCAAGCGAAATGACAGACATAGCTATCACAATAGGTGTTTCAAACACGATATGCGTATGTACCTAAAAGAGAACATTTCTTGTGTGATACATTCTTGAAAGTTTTAAACTTACGGGTTATCAATGTCTTTGTGCAGAACATTGAGTATGTAGTAAACTCGATCCTGAAAATAATGCCGATGAAGACACTGGGTTAGACTCTTCCGCCAGCTGACATACATCAGATTGGAAATGTACTGGTCCATGCTTTTGAGCTAGAAAGACAAGTACTGACTGTTAGAAAACAAACAGGTATACAGAAGAAAACAAACAGGTATACAGAGTACATAGAAACAGGAGCTGTTTGAGTGCTTGGTGCTTGGACCTATTAGTCTGAAATGAATCATAAAGTATCAAAAGCAAAACAAAACCAATCTCTACAGAGAATTTTCAAAACAGGTAATCTCAGGACAGAACATACTTGGGTGCAACAATAATAATGGCACTTAATGTTGTTTACTTTTTGTTGCAATTTGCAAGTTCAGCCAGAAAATTGTATTCTCTCAAACTGGTGAGACATAATAAAGGAATTAAAAAGAAAAAATATAAATTTAATCTCTAATGTATACTGAAATGAATGAATCCACATAAAGTTAACACAAAAGTAAAAAATGCTAGACCACTCATCCACTTAATTGACTCACATTTTCCCATGCAAATCTGTAGATCAGGGGTGTGCAAAGCCATTCCTGGAGGGCCGCAGTGGCCGCGGGTTTTTATTCCAACCCAGTTGTTTAATTAGAAAACAATCCTTGCCAATAATTACATTTCATGGCTTTTTAGTGCTTTAACTCTGCTATGTCAAGTCATTCTCAAATCCTAGATTTTTTTTTCCATTCTAAAGATATCCAAATATTTTGAAGTGTAAAACGGATGGGTAATTCTCAATCCTTGACTTTTTTGTCTTCTCTTTCCTTCCAAGTATTTAATTAAACCAAATAGTGCATGATAAATACACACAGGTGTAAAGGGTAACAAGCAAAATGGATAACTGCTGGTTTCTTTTGTCATTTGCATCTTATTGCTAATAAGGAGCAATTAAAAACCAAGAATGCAGCTGTTTAAGACTTAAATAAGCAATAAGGGTTCAAAATCTTAACGAGGGAGATAACTAAAATGAAGCAGAAGTGTTTCTAGAGCAATTAGTGCTTCTTATTAAGCAATTGGGTTGGAACAAAAGCCTGCAGCCACTGCGGCCCTCCAGGAATGACTTTGCACATCCCTGCTGTAGATAGTTAAAGCCCATGAGCCCAATCCACTGCACATCACACTCTTGAACATACCAACTCTTGTCCTCCATCTAATAGTTATTTCACTAATTTGCAGAGTTTTGAGGAGTGGGAAGAATTTAAATTACCAGGAGAAAACCCACATGAACATGTGGAGAAAGTTCAAATACCACATAGTGATATGATGTAGCTGTATAAATCATTATGCCACTGTGCCATTTAGTAGAACTTGGCACAAATTATACTTGAAGGTTGTGCATTGGTTCAGTGGACAGTACTACTGACTCATTACTCCAACCCACTTTCAGTATGAAGTCTGCAACCTCTTTTGTTTCTGTGTGGGTGTTCTCTCCAAATGCACAATTCAAAAATGTATAAGCTGGTACTGTAAACTTGCCAAGTGTAAGTGTGGGCATATGTGTGATGAGCATGCCCTGTGATAGACTGGCACCTTTCCAAGGCAAAAACCTACTTTTCCCTCAAAGCTGTTGGGAAAGACTTCAGACTCCAAACATCTAAATTGAATTAAACAAGCTTAAAAATGAATGGACAGTTATGAACATTATCTTAAAATTGACAACTTATCAACCAGGTAATAGTTCAGATATTACAAGGGACATTACATTAATATTACCAATTATTTCAAAAGTGATTTCCCACTACATCAGTAAGAAATTAACCTTCTTTGTGGAATATTTTATAACAAATTAAATTTATTCCATAAACATTTTTCCATTAGTCTAGTTGAGGCCAAGGTCAAATGAACATGGATACTCCATTGTAGGATTGCATCATTGATGAACAACATTAGATAGACAGATAGATAGACAGATAGACAGATAGATAGATAGATAGATAGATATAGATAGATGTATTGAGATTTCTTTGGTAGAATACCTTTAAAGGTTGCCTCAAAGCGATTACTTAAGCTTATCCAAGTCGTTAATATCCTGAAGTAGCTTCTCTTTGTCATGTTTATGCCCTTTATATCTTTCCTTATATCCTTTGTAATCTTCTTTAAATTATTCTTTACCTCATTTATGTCCCCACGATTGCATTAGTTATTGCGGTGGTCACTGCAGCAATCGTTACCTTCAGCTCAGACATGTTTTTTGCGTACTTCTCGGTGCTCTGCAGATGGAGTAGCAAGCCCATTTGGACTTTTAATTCTTATATGGTGGCAATCACATATAGCTGTAGCTGGTGTGTGGTAACATGAAGATCCAGCATTAGATAAATAGATAGATGCGAAAGGCACTATATTAGATAGACAGACAGACAGACAGACAGACAGACAGACAGACAGACAGACAGATAGATAGATAGATAGATAGAGATTTCTTTGTCTTTGTCCAGAGGGAGTGAAACCTGCTAAAATTCACATGAAGGAAGTATGAAATGAAAACAGCATGACTCAAAGAAAAGTTGATGAATAACAATAAAGGTTTAAAGCAGGAAAAACAGGTGTAAATGACAAAGCTCAATCTGGTCAACTACCCATAAGCTATCATGAAAATGATGTATTGTGTCAGCTTCTATCCTTTGCAGCCAACAGGTGATTTTCAAATTGCCTTTATTTTTTGATTTACCCTTATGCTTTTAATGACCTTAAGAAAACTGGAAATTGGGCAGAGGAATTATGAGGTTTTAGCAATGAAGATATTAAGCAAATACTATATAGATACAAGATGAATAGAACTAGGCGCCCCAATCATAATTTACATAAATATTCCACATGGTCTATATAAATGAAAATCAGAAATAGAGAAGTACTGAAATTGCACAGGCATCCCTCTACAACTACCTGCAATACAACAAAGACAGCTCATAACTGCTGATCCAAAAGTCATTAAGAAATACTTAAAGCAACATGCTTTCAACTTCCATAGAACTGCAACATGTAAATAAGAAACTGTCATCAATTAATCAAATCCCTTTATTATAATATAGGCATGAAGCTTATTAGAATATAGGTATGAAGCTGCTCTGCAGAGAAGTGTAAAATGCACTAAAAAAAAAAAAAAAACAAACATTAGGAACATTCTTTGATGTGCTTTCAGCATACGCTGTTTCCCGATTCATTATAGAATGAAGATTTGTCATTACAAACGTAATGATTATTTCTGAGAGCTTAAGGCTATACGCAATCCAAGTCCTGGTCCTACATATTGAACCTAATAGAGTTCTGACATTAGCACATAAAAAGCACTTTCGTTAGACTGCCAACTTACAGTTGAATTCATAAAAATGAGGAGCACAGCAAGCAGAGTCAAGTTCTTAAAGCCAGTAAAATCCTTGTCAGCCAGGACTCCATAAAACTTGCTTGGAATTATTCCCACCTGGTAAATAATCATCTGTTCTAGGAAACAAAAGTAGGGTGATGTGTTTAGAGAACTTAGAAAGCAGTATAAATTTTCCACATTACAGAAAACATCCTGAATCCAGTCAAAATACAAGGAAAACATTGAGCCAGAAATCAATAAAGAACATGATTTCTAGCAGTATGCTGAAGAACATTTATGTGAAATGAAGATGAATAAAGACAGAAGTTTCAAGGTAGGATTGTTGCACATGTTGAATGCTCATTACCATGTGCAACTAAGAATTTTCACTATACTCAGTACACAGTGTGGTACCCGGCGGGGGTTCATGCCCGGCCGGGATGCCCAGGAGGAGCGGAGGAGGGCTTGTGCCTCCTCCATGACATGAGGGGGCGTCCTCCCTGGTTGCTTTGGGGACCACGGGTACAGAGCTTGGAAGCTCAACCCTGTAGGGGTCCGTGGTCACCGCCAGGGGGCGCCCCAATGCCTTGGGAGCCCTGGACCCGGAAGTGCTGGGGGGAAGAGGATTGGGGCTACCCGGTGGACTACCGGTTACACCGCTAGAGCTTCCGCCACACAGGGGTGTGGCTACAGAAGCCCTCAGGATGCACCTGGAGTCCCTCCGGATTGTATAAAAGGGGTTGCCTCCCTCCAGTCAGGGGCAAGAGTCGGGTGGAAGAGGACGAAGCTTGGTGAAGAGGAGTGGAGGCGGACCAGAGACTGTAAAGGCATTGTGAGTGTGGCCAAGGACTTAAGGGGTGATTGGTGCTGAGGCACTGGGATTCTGCACTTCTACTGTAAATATAATGTATAATAAACGTGTGTGTGGTGAAACCAACATGTCTACCTGTCTGTGTCCGGGCTGTTCCCCACAATGGCATCCCAGATAGGACTCTCTGCCTGATACGGCAGGGACCCCAAAAAAATACTTTTGTGGCCAGTCCGGAGCAGCAGGTTAGCCCACACACGCACCACGGGAGTGGCGCATGCACAACCCCGCGTGAGCGATTCACCTCATGGCCCGCCGCCGGTTCACTAAATGGTCGTATTCCCCAGGTGCGGGGAAAAGATCAAGAATGTTGCCGGAGTGCAGCGAGCTCCAGCAGGCACACTGTCGCCGAAGGCATCCGGAACGGCGCCACAGAGAGACGAGACCCAGGAGGTGAGTGCCCTGCCCAATGGCGATAGGCCCCATGGGGGCAAGGACTGCCTGGGTCAGCGCCGAGGCGGCAGCATGCGGTGCCACGAGAAAGGAGTCACTGCAGCTCGACAAGCCGCAGCAGCTGCTCGGTTCCAGGAAGGCATGTCGCCGCACCAGGAGGCAGAGAAACGGAGCCAAAATGGCCACGGATCGAAAGTCACTCCCAGTAACAGGCTCGGGATTGGATGGTGTGTCTCGAGTGTCCACCGATGATTGGATGGAGGCGGGCCCAAGGAATGTCAATCCCGGGCTGAGGAAGGACCCGATGGGGCCTGTGGGAAGGCCCCACAGAGAGCAGCCGGTGGATTTGCCTGACAAAAAGGTAAGGCAACCGCCGACTGACAATCTGTGCTTGCTCACGGCTCTGCCTGAGTTGGAGGAATGCCTCCAGCCCATGGAGTCGTTGTTTCAGGTGGTGCACGTCCTCCAGAGAGGATTGAAGGAGCTGGAGGTGAAGGCGGCCACGTCCGTGATGACACTGCGACAGTGGGTGGATTGGCGCGGCGCTGGAGTCTTCAGCCGTAGGGACACGGCGGGGACGGTAAGTGAGACCGACCCCGTACAGAGAAGGGGAGATCCCATCGATGGGGCCCGTGATGTCAGTGATTGGAACCATGTCGGTGGGTCTCCGACAGCGGATGCGGCGGTGCAGGCTGCTCGCGAGGTGAGGGGAGCAACAGCGAGAGGGCAGATCGGACAGGGGCTGAGGAGTGCCCTGGGTCCTAGCGCCCGACGCCCCGAGCCCGTGGCAGTCTCCCGTTGCTCTGCATGGACGCAGATGGCAACGGTGCTGCGCGGTTGTCTTGTGCAGACTCAAACCGTTGGGGCGTCCAAGAGGGAAAGGAGGGATCGATGGGCGAATGCCGGTTCCTCCAACAGGAAGGGACGTGCAGCTGGGTGCGTACGTCCACAGAAGGGCCACTCCCCAGAGCCGGTGGAATAGAGAGAAATGCAGGCGGTCCCGTCAGCTGGAGGGGCACGCAACCCGCGGAGGGGGTTCCGAACAGGCAAGTTCCCGGGGTCCTTGTAAAAGGGGGGAGTGCTGCCAGTGTGCGGCACAGAGGGACGCCACGGAAGGGTGTCCAGGCAGCGGCTCTGCCCCCGTGTTTCTGTGTGTTGCAGGATTGGGCCCGGGACGAGCAGTACGACCTGCTTTGGGGGAAGCCAACCCTCATCGGACGGACCGTATGGCAGGACGACACTGCGCTGGCAATGGGGCAGCCCCTCAACCGGCGGAGGCTGCAAAGGCACGAGCGGCGCTGAACAGCGGGGTGTGTAGACCTCTGAGAGGGTGCCGAAGAAGAGAGTTCCAGGGTGCCGGAACGGACCCTGGACAGAGAGTAGGACCCACTTCGGGGTTGAACCGCCCTAATGGGGTGTGTCGCTCGGACCAACGGGTCTTCGCTGGCGATGGGGCACTGTGGTACCCGGCAGGGGTTCATGCCCAGCCGGGCTGCCCAGGAGGAGCGGAGGACGGCTTGTGCCTCCTCCAGGACACGAGGGGGCGTCCCCCCTGGTTGCTTTGGGGATTGTGCACTTCTACTGTAAATATAATGTATAATAAACGTGTTTGTGGTGAAACCAACATGTCTACCTGTCTGTGTCCGGGCTGTTCCCCACAATAGCTATAATGGTCCTATAAAAGGGGAGCAAAAAATCGGTGTATTATTCACAAGCAGAGATATAGGAATGGCTATGTGTGTTTTATATATGCACACAGACATACTTTACAAAAACATACACACATTTGATATACATGCACACATACGCACATTTTCTGTCCCAACTTATACAATTCAGTGCCACAAGCCCGGATCCTTTCTTTGCTGCTTCAGACACAGGTAGGAACCAACCCTCTAAGGGATGCCTTTCCAATGCAGGGCACACTTATGCACAAACTCATACTCACTAATACAGAACCTGCTTAGAGTCACCAATTAGCTTACTATGCACACTAGTGTTATGAGAGAGGTAAACATGAGTACCTGGAGAAAACCACACTCAGACACAAAAAAAAATATGCAACACCCTTTAAATATATTTTATGACAGTCCCAAATTACTGACATACTTGCTCATCCTCTCTGAAATCAACTCCTGGCTACATTCCTGCCAAGGGGAGACCACCACACAGCAATGAATTACCTTTATATAGATTTATAGGCTTAACGCCTGTTTAAAAAAAAAAAAAAAAAGGGGGTCTTAACGATTTAATATATAAACCTGCTTGCTGTAAATTTTACTTAATGCCTTTGAAAAAAAAATCTTCCTAAAACTTACACATTACCTTTATATTTGCCTTAAGTTATTTTACTTCTAAGGAACTTGATGTTTCACTAATGTAAGTCATAGAATTCTTACTTTTTTGGCTCTATTTACTCATATTAACAAGTCCTAACTATAGGACTTACTTTTTCTTATATTTTCTCTGGTTTATTGGGAGTATTTGTGTTTACTTTTGATTATAAATATTGACCTGGTTAGGACCAGGAGGTTTATATACATGTTTCCATACATTTGTGTATAAACTCACCTGCTAGTGTTAACTACAGTATATTTATTAGTTTTTCTTATTTAAGTTCACAAAGCATAAGAATACAGCATTTAGCTAACATATGAACATGTTTGAACATAATATTTTCCAAATTTGTGTAACTGTCTCCTTTTTTGCATAGGATTATAGGTGTTACTGTAGTAATTAATTACAGACCATTGCTATATTTACTTGTCCATGTCTTAGGCCTTGAAATAGAGGCAAATGGAAGATTTCCATTGTGAAATACATGGATGCCCAGCTTACCTGATGTGGTAATTATTTCAAAGGAATTTACTCCTGCATGTAGGCATTGTTATCAGATCAATGTACTGTAATTAAACAGCAGCTTTATAAGAGTTGTTCTATGGTGATGTATCATATTTATATTTTGTTTTTGATCTTTGCTCTTGTGAAGCTCACAAAAGTTTTACAAAAAGTTGTTATTATTTGAGTATGATTAAGAATAATAAATGGATAGCTATTTTGATCTGATTTTACTATACTTAGTAATTTATTTGGAATGTAATTATAAATTGATTTTTTCTAAAGATAATGCCTATTTCTTACTTTTCAGAGTCCGACATATCATAAATAATATATATATATATATATATATATATATATATATATATATATATATATATATACACATACATATATATATATACACACACTGTATGGATTAAACATCTTGCAGATCAGATGCAACAGACTAGCAAACTAAAACTTACAGATGGGGTGGAGCTAGCTACCAAAATGACTAAACTTTCCAGAGAAGTTCCTTTTTTACCCACAGCTTCTGGAAGGTTCTTTTCATGGGGTTGGGCAATGGATTTAAATAGAAATGCCTCTGAAAACCACCATGAATAGACGGAATGAGCTGTGGAAACCTCCATGCTGGAGGGCATATTCAACATTAGCTGTTCGGTTAGAGGAAGCTAGAAGACTCTGCATGCTGCAAAGAGGTTAAAGAGGCCCCAGGAGTCAGGTGAAACCATGTGCTGGAAAGGAAATTGTAAGGAGTCAGCCACATATCTTCATATAATGCTTTGGAGTGTAGCCCTATAGTCATACAAATGCATGTGAAGGGTCAGAAGGTTAGATGACCTGTGACTTGCAGCAGTTTACAGATGTTTGAGTTCTTAATAACATGTGTAAAGATGCTTTTTTTATTTTTGGTGTTTAATAAATAACTAAATTTCTGAACAGGTGCAATTTGTATACTCCATCATTGTAAAAAAAATGAGATGACACCAACAGCTTGAATAATTTGTAGAGTTTTTATAAACAGTGATCATTAATAAGAAAAATTAATAAAATGTCTTATTTCCAAGAGTAAATTGAGGTAAATTTGCCTTGATTTAGACAGTGGGGATGTGAGATTTCAAACTATCTAAAATTGATTAACTTAAGTATCAGCTTTGTGTGTGCAAAAGGTGAGTAATCAAGGCATTAATGTTTAAAGAAATCCTTTTCTATGAGCACATAATATAAGCATCTTAAAACTTGGAGATAAGTATTTAAATGAAATTTCTTTCACTATATCTTTCCTGTTAGTACTACAATAAAATGCCATCTGGTCTAGAATAGTCAGATAGTATGGAGATGTGAAAAAAACAAAAAAAAAAACGTTAAAGACAGCCCTCGACATGGGCACACAAACACCATAAAACAAATGTTGCTATAAGGTTCTATCCGAATGCATTGCTGAACCTTGATTAGAGTCAGAAGTGTGCTGTAGTGTTTGGATACAGCATATAAAGGTGCATAGTAAGGGCACTAATGAAAACATTTTCATACCCTATCTGCTTGCACTTGTCTGATTTAATTCTCTGAATTACCTTTTGAAAAGGTTAATTGCAGTAATCAAGCGACTTATCCTAACACTTCTTAGATCTTAGAAAAACGTTACAATTGTAATGTTGTGCTTTTAAAAGTAGTTTTAGGAAAATATGCCAAGCTGTCAAACAATCAAATACATGTTAAAAAGTCAACGAAAATGTTTTAAAATAAACTTCATAAATCCTTACCACATAAAGTAACAAAAAGGAGAGTTGCAAACATCAGCACATTTTGAGACGTCCATGATGGAAAAAGTATTTTCTGAATGTTACAAAATCTTCTCAGAAACTGCCTGTCCAGTCTGGGTCTGCAGATCACAGAATACAAAGGTAACACTGTATAACTGAAGAAATCAAAGCGCTGGGAAGTACAAGCACATCACGAATGCACGAATTAACTTCTTACAATTTCTGTATACTGGTACAATTACATAAACACAACGCCGAACATACAGAGAATTCGCATCTTATGTTAAGCCCTATGCTTGCTGGATATGGCTCCAGACTCCTGCGACCCTCCTAAGATTAAGCGAGTTGTGAAATTGGCATATGTATCGTTCTTAACGTTAGCTAACAGGAAATCCATCGTTTTCCCTTTGTATCCATATACATGAATTATTGGAGAATCCTGCGATTCACAAAATAACACTTCCCGACCAGTACTTCTTACCTTTGGAGCCTTTTGCCCACTGGTGGCATCGTGATCTACTTGTGCAATGGGGACGTGTGATTATCGCTGCCATAGGAAAGCACATGACAGAGTGCAAGGGTGACACGTTCGAGGGTATAGAAGGCGTGCCCGGAACTTGTCTACACGTGACAACAACAGATGCGATCCGCATAGAAGTGCAAAAACCGCTCACTTCTAAGCGTTTGTGAAGTCGGAAATTTTTAGGTCAGCAGAGGACTTATAAGATGAACTGCCAGCAGTGCCAGGTTTCGGGAGCATGTGTACTGAGTTTTATATTGGCTGTCGCAATTTTAGTACATTCTGTACACTAGTTAGGTGTCTGCAAGGAACAAGTTTCTGTTTGCCCGTTTGAAAAACCTTTCTTGGTGCCTATTCGTATTGCTTACAGGTTACGCACACGTACAGCACATTTGCAAAAGACAGCGAGGAATACAGCATTTCAATGTCTCTCTGCGTACTATAATCCGAACAGCAACACCTCAGTATTCCACCAAACTCCAACAGAACTACACGCGGCGTCGAAAGGGCGACCACACAAGGTGCCTGCAACTCCTGTCAGTGCAATTAGGGTTTATCCGCACGGCGAGCCTGGGAAGTCACGTGGAAATCACGTGGTTACTGAGCAGCCTCATAAACAACTGGGCGGAGCTTAGACACACATGGTCGCTGCCGGTCGTGTGACACCGAAGAATGGTAAAGAGAGGGTGCTTCTGCTGGACGGCGTCTGCCCCCTGCCAGTTAACGGTAAAATCGACTTGTTTTTTTTTTACTGTCCCGTTAATCAAATTTCTGATTCAGCCTTTTCCATCTATTAATTAATGCACATGTAATTAACCATCTTAGCATAGTGGAAAACGTTTTAATTTTCAGTAAGCATTAGAGATAACATACAAGACCTGATATTAGGTTTGTTAACTGGCAGGAGAGAAAGAGTGCAGATAAGAGGAGACTGCGCCACGTGGGATTACGACGTTATTGGAGTTCTTCAGGGGTCTGTCTTTGAACCATTACTTTTTTTCGGATTTATGTTAATGACATAGATTCCTGTGTAGTTGAAAAACTTAAAATTCGGCAATGACACTCATATTGGAGTAATGGCAGAAGCAACAAAAATAATACATAAAGACCTGGACAAGCTTCAGAACTGGGCAAACATAGAATGCAATTCAACGTGAAAAGCAAAGTGCTACATGTGGGCAAAAGAAAATAATCACTGAAAAGGATTTTGGGATTTATGTTGACACAACATGTTCATTATTTAAGCAATGTGCAGAAGCTGTTAAAAAGTAAAACAAATGTTAGATTGAAACTGTTAGATTGAATATGAATAAAGGGACATTATACTCGGACTATATAATGCATTAGTGAGACCACATCTAGAGTACTGTGTACAATTCTGGTCACTATGCTACAAAAAAGACATAGCAGCACTTGAAGCTGTGCATAGGGGAGTAACCAGGTCCATGCGTTTAGGACTGGAGCCAGGATGAACATGTTTATGCAAGTGTTGTGGAAATCTGGAACAAACTACAGAGATATGTAGTTGAAGCAGAAACTCTGACAGCTTAAATAAGTGGTTGGATGAGATATTAGGACAGTTTAGCTGTTACCTAAACAAACAAGCTTCATTGACTGAATGGTCTCCGCTTGTTTGTCAAACATCTTATGTTCTTTTCATTCTCTTAAGTTCTAAGTGGGTCCACTCAGCAGAATGACCACACTCTTGGATGTTTTTTCAACATTGGTTCTGAAATACTGTTAAGACTTGGCTGTGTCAGAATCAGAATCACATTTATTGGCCAAGTATGCACATTGTGGATCTCCAGGCTGGCACCGCCGCCTCAACCTGACACAGACAAGCATGGGACACAAGTGCAAGGCACACACATTTTATTTTTTTTCTTTTCTGTTTCCCCACACATCTAGCACAGTCCAAAGCACAGCACAGCACAAACACAATACAGTAGTCTTCCTTCTCTTTCTCTTCTCCTCCGGTCAAGCTTCGTCTTCCTCCTCCCGACTCTGGCTTCTCAAGTAGTGGCTGCTGGCTCCTTTTATACTGCACCCGGAACTGCTCTAGGTTCTTGATGACATAGTTTCTCGCAGCACTTCCAGGTGTGGTGGAAGAACTGGCCAAAAGGGCTCAGCAGATCCTGCTGCAGCACCCCCTGGTGTTGGCCATGGATTCCAACAGAGCTGCACCAAACTCCATCTCCCATGAAGCCCTGCGGGAGTCAGAGGCACCGCTGCAACCCAGGGGGGCTGCCATCTAGCGTCCCGGGGGAGATAACGCTCTGGCCACACTTGCTTCCCTGGTCCTCCCAGTGTGGAGGCATCTCGGCCAGGCAAGGCTCCTGGCCGCCTGCTACAACACATACAAGGAATTTGGCCCAATTTTTTTGATGCCTCTTCAAGTATAGTTACAATACATGAGAGACATATATACAATTTATACATACACACCTGAGATTAATATAAGACAAACAATACAAATAAGCAAACAAAGTGCAAGGCAGGGCAAGAAATACTGAAATAAATACTGAATTAAACACAAGCTACAATATATGTAAGAATATTACGAGATATTGGGGGGGTGGGGGGTGCACAGCTTGAGCAAGGACAGCCAAATTAAGAAACATTTCTTGCTACTGTTTTCAATGTTCTACTGGTGTTAAAACCCAAAATTAGGCTCTAGCCTTAAATGGAGATTTTTTTTCCCTGTTTTTGTTTCTCAGTGTGCTGCTATTTTCAGGTCCTGAGCACAATGTTTTGGAATATCTTCAATACATTTTGGGGTCTTGGATCAATATTAGATACCGAACCTATAGCAACAATGGTTGCAGATTTTAAATAGATATGATCACTCTTAAAAATGAAGGGGCCAGAGCGGTTCATCAGAGTGATGAGGAGATCAGTTACTAGACCTTTGGGAGAGGAATGTTGTTCCATTCTTGTATGATATAGGATTCTAGCTGCTCAATAGTCCTGGGTCTTCTTTGTCATATTTTCTGTTTCATGATTGGCCAAATGCTTTCAATTGCTGAAAGGTCTGGACTGCAGGCAGGCCAGTTCAGCACCCAGACTCTTCTACTATGAAGCCATGCTGTTGTAATAGATGCAGTATGCGGTTCAGCATTGTCTTGCCATATACACAATTGATACATACATGCCTGAGATTACTATAAGACAAACAATACAAATAAGCTAACAAAGTGTAAGGCAAGGCAAGAAATACTGAAATAAATACTGAATTAAGCACAAGCTACAATATATGTAAGAATATAACAAGATATTGGGGGAGTGCACAGACTGAGCAAGGACAGCCAAATTAACAATTTTTTAACTTGATGGCTTGTGGAAAGAAACATTTCTTCTATCTGCTTATTTTGACATAGTTTAGTCTGTAACATCTGGCAGATGGAAAATGTGGCCTGGATGTGAGGGGTGGATGAAGATTTTCCCTGCCTGCTTCATGACTCTAGAATCGTATGGGACCTAAAATGTGGGAAGGTTGGTGCCAGTAATCTTTTCACAGACCTGATCATTTGTTGTAGCCTGTTCTTTTCATGTTCAGTTGCTGATCCAAAACACACTTAGAACAGTCTTGATGATTGCTGTGTAGAATTGAATATATCTGGCCTAGTTCCTCTCCTGATTTCAAGTTCACAGCTGCTAATGCATTTTCTTCTGTTTAGTCAGTCTTGTGGCAAGTTTAAAACTTGTGAAATGGCTGAACAATTTTTGTGTAGCCCATTATAACACTGGAGCCTATTTGAAAAAGTAAAGGCTGCTTTAAACATGTGCTGCATTTTACTCAATATTCATAAAGGTATAGGAGCGAATATGGCATATTTTAAAGAGCAGTAAGAAGATAAGTTGTTCAAATTTTCATCAGAGTGTAATTGCAGACCGCAGTACCTATGAGGTCAGTCATGTAATACCGATTCATCATGAAACCCTCAGGGTCAAGCACAAAATGCTCATCGCATGCCTAGTTACACCATGGTTAAGATTAGGGTTGTGGGAGGGCATTTTGTGACTGACGTTGTGGGTATTACCAGACCTATATCATAGGTATTGTAGGCTGCAGTTAGACCTATCTCAAAATCTTTCAGAAGTGCAGTAAAAGTGGCAGAAAGTGCAAACTGCCACAACATATATTTTAAACAACAGATAATGTAGTGTAATACAGGAATAAGACAGATGTAGATTTAGCTGTTTATTTTCCTTAATGCTGAAAATATTCATATTAGGTCCTGGATCAGCTATAATCCGCAAACAGAACTGGTGATTCCCATTCTTCAAGTTTATGCTTCAAGTTTATTATGACACTTAGCTTTGATACTTTTGCCTACCTGCATTTCTAAAGGATTTCAAAAACTACTAAAACCACAACTTTTTAATTTTACCATTTTAAAATTCATTGTTTTCCTATTGTGAAGAGATTAAATATAATATTGTGTTATTAAATAATAATTCTGGGTGGGGTCTCCTTTTCCTCTTTAAACAGCCTCAGTTCTTTGTGGCATGGATTCCACAAGATGTTGGAAACATTCCTTTGGGATTCTGATTCATGTTGACATGATTACATCACTCACTGTCTGCAGATCTGTCAGCTGCACATTCATGCCATGAATATCTGGTTTTACCACATCCCAAAGTGTACTTTTGGATTCAGATCTAGTGACTGTAAAGGCCACTGAAGAATACTGACCTCATTGTCATGTTCATGAAAGCAGATTGAAACTACTTTTGCTTTGTGACATGATGTATTATCATGCTGAAAGTAGCTATTAGAAGGTGGGTAAATTGTGGTCATGAATGGACGGGTAAATTGTGGTCATGAATGGACGGGTAAATTGTGGTCACGAATGGACGCAAGTAGTCAGTAGTAATACTCAAAAAAGGTGCGGCATTCAAATGATGGTTGATTGGTATTAATGGGCACAAAGTATGCCAAGAAAACATTCCCCACTCCATTAGAGCACCACCACCAGCCTGGACTATCGACACAAGACAGGTTGTGTTATGTCCAGAAGGCATAAGTCTTCCCAGGTTGACTGGAAGACAAAGACATAGTCAGAAAAACTGTAACGAGGGTCAGAAAAAGGAGAACAATTATCAGTAATCTAAGACAACAATCACAAGTCAAAATCAAAGCCGGAAGGAGTACAGAGAATTCAAAAATTAAACAAAGAATTTTTTTCAAAAAGGTTTTAAGGGTTTTGAAATATGTGCAGTGAGGGAAACATACCTCTGGGGGACCTTTTATCCCATCATATCGTGATTGACAGGTCATGACCTCTAAGGGCACACCCACACCAGGATGGTGCTAGCAACGGGAATCAGCAATATTGCCGCCTGAATGACTGCAATATAACGGCCCAAATCCCAAACCAAAATTAAAACTATATATTTTGTGAAGAAATGAACCCCTTGGAGATCTTACATATAAAATCCTACTACAGAAGCAAACAAAATTCAAAATAGGAGTCCATGACAGGTTGGGTACATGCATTCATGCTGTTGGCGTGAAATTCTGACCCAACCATCTGTTTGCCTTAGTAGAGACTGAGATTCATCAGATCAGGCTATGCTTTTCCAGTCTCCATCTGCCCTGTTTTGGTGAGTCTATGCACACTATAGCCTCAGCTTTCTGTTCCTGGCTAACAGGAGGGGACTCAGTGCCAGTGCTAGGTTATTTTGTGCCCTAGGCCAAGCTTATTTGTGCATCAACCGACTGTTTTGTAGTTAACCAGTGTGGCTGAGTTCCCCCTTCCCCTTATGACCTGTGCCCTTGGCAAATACTTAATTCACCTTAATGGTGATGCCAGCTCTGAGTAGACCCAATGTGGTCTCTTGTTGTAGCCCATTCACATCAAAGTTTGATGTGTTGCGCATTTTGAGATGTTTTCTTGCTCACCATAGTTGTACTGAGTGATTAACTGAGTTACTGTAGCCTTTCTTTCAGCTCAAACCGGTTTGGCCATTCTTCTCTGACTGTTCTAATGAACAAGGCATTTCTGTCCACAGAACTCACACTCACTGGGCGTTGTTTGCTTTTTTGCAAAACTCCGAGTAAACTCTAGACCATGTTTTGTAAGAAAATCCCAGGAGATCAGCAGTAACAGAAATACTGAAACCGTCTGGCACCCACAATGATGCCACAATTAATCTCACATCACATTTTTTCTTCATTCTTGTGTCTGATGTGAACGATTACTGACGCTTCTGACATATATCTACATGATTTACTGTATTGCACAGCTGGCGTATGATTGGCTGATTAGATAATTTCATGGATAAGCAGATGGTAAAGTGTTCCTAAAACTTTGCTCAGTGATTGTATGTTTTTGATTGGGATTTATTCACAATAATGGACATGGTTGCATTTTAGAGTATAACTCTAAGACAGTTTTAATTATTGCTTTTTCCAGTTACTAATCACCACTTTATTTTGATTTCTCTTCCTGCTATCCTGTAGTGGCACATTGCCTCACCCTAACATGGCCAAAGTACTCCATAGTCAACCTTACATTGGGAGGGATGCAGATGCTACAACTGTTGATGAGACAAGCTGCATCATATCTTCAAGAAATGTGCATCATGACTGTGATGAATTTGTTTGTCTCTTTTATATTACTGTAGAAGGTATGTTTAGCTGGGTGGTCTTTTGGCATTTGAAACACTTGAAATTTATTTTCACTAGCATTCTGCTGATTGGAGTGTATGTTTTTCTCTCCTCCCTGGCCATTTGATCGTATCATAAAATATGTTATCAAACTGCAGTCTGACGTTTGTCATTATAACTATCTAATACTTAAAAGCTGCCAGAAGTCAAGAGTAAACGATTGTATGCTCAATTGTATTGTGAAAGCATCCATATTTTACCTATCTATCTATCTATCTATCTATCTATCTATCTATCTATCTATCTATCTATCTATCTATCTATCTATCTATCTATCTATCTATCTATCTATCTATCTATCTATCTATCTATCTATCTATCTATCTATCTATCTATCTATCTGTATTTTTTTGTCTCTGTAATTGAAATTATCCTTCTATCGTTTGTGAAATACTTTGAGTTGCACATTTTGTATGAACATCTGCCGTATAAATAAATGTTATTGATGGAACTTATTTCACTAGATGCTGTTAAGGTATGAGAAAGATTTTGTCTAATGTCTTACAGCCATCTTATTTTAAATGCTATCCATCTACCTAAAATAAAACATAAATCCTGACTTTCTGAATAATTACACTTTGATATTTTTCATTTTCATTCATTGTGGTGCCAGTATGTGACTCCTGCATACCAGTGCAGTGTGGGAAGCCTGAATGAGAATCCTTCAGAACATCACAAGAGTTTGACACTAGAAGAAGAAGAAGTGTGTGTCATTCTGTCAGGACTGCAGATGGCAGTGAGTAATTCCTATTGGATGCTCATTGTGTCCTGCTGATGGCAGAGTGCAGAACCAAAGTACCTGGCCCTCTCAAAGGAAGAGAATAAGGTCCTTTAGAGCTGTTTTGATTCCACTCAAAACTCTCCTGGGGCCTCATGCATAAATGGTGCATATTCACAAAAATGTTGCATACTCCCATTTCCATGCTCTAATCGTGATGTATAAAACCTAAACTTGGCATAACGCCACACACATTTTCACGCTAGCTCAAACCCTGGTGTACGCACATTTCTGCTTTTGTCTGTATGCCATGTTTTAGTATGAATTCTACGCACAGCGTTATGCATGAGCCCCCTGGAGAGGAGGTCCCACAGAACATTGCTGTCTCAGAGAGCGAGTTGGCAGTTTGAAAATTGTCCAGGAAGCCTGATCTTTTATAGACATATTATGGCTTATGGATGCAGGGATACCAGTGGCCAGAACAGAAAACTTTAGGCTGATGGCCTTGTTATTACAGGTAGCCAGAAAGAGAGACAGATGTCTGAAGTTTTCCATGAAGACCTCAACCTTTGGCCTGCCTCACTTGAGCATGTGGCCCGGATAAATTCCTGAATGTTACTGGCATGCACTCACAAATCATTTACATAAATCATATCTTTTTATTTTAATATTAGTGGATGTTTAACAATATGCAAAAGCTAGTAATCCTCTTGTAAATAGTATGTCTGTCAAACAGTTTATTAGAACATTTTGCAGTACCTCATGAGTTTTCCTTTTCCCTCACATGCCATGACCAGGAAATACAAAGGGAAGACAATACTGGGGGAGCATGCAAAGGAAAAGAGTAACAACTGCAATAAAGATGTGCTGCATTCTTTATCTGATAGTCAGAAAATGAAAAGACAAAGTGAGCTGCGCACACAATAAGTATTATTAGTAAGAAGACAGCAGTTCAGTTTGCTATTACTGGTGCAGGCAACACTTATTATACAAGTACAATTTCTTTGCAGCATGAAAAATTAAGTGACATTTTCCAGCACCTCTCTTGGTTAATAATCTGCAACCATAACTTTATTGTGCCATCACTTACTGTCACCTGGGTATAAAGAATTAATCACCACAGACAGCATCTAAAACATACCAATATAAGCACTTGTCATTTATGAAAAGTCATCAATTTTATTTATAAAGCTTTTCAATCAAATTGTTAAGGGTATTTTTAGTTATTAATTAAACAAACATGGCTGTGGATTTGGTTTTGTTCTTCCTAACTGTAAAAAGGTGTTCAATTTTCTCTTTGTTCAATGCTCTTCTTCATTATGCATAAGCCTGACAATTAGTTTCCTTTTCAATATGTTATTTATTTTACTGTGTAGTGTGCCCCACTTAGAGTAGCTTATTGATAACTAGAGCTCTGGCCCTCAGTAAAAAGAGGACCACTAGGCATCAGGAATCACAAAGGTAGGGATACCTGTGGCAATTACAGAGGGCTGTAGCCTGGTAGCTCCATAGCTACAGATGTCTGCACAGGTGGAATTTCAAGACTAACAGTGGAAAATTAATTCTAGAAATGGAAGACGAGTTTGGGGAAGGTTCATAGCAGGAAGAAGAGGGGCATGAGTACAAACTAGATTAAACTAAGTGAGGAGGAAAGTAAAAGTAGAAATGAATACTTTTGGTAGTACCAGGAAGTAGGAAAGTGGAAATCCACACTGTACCCAGGAAGGAACTGCATTTTGTTTTGTGTCATTTTTTTGTTGTAATACTTTGTAACCAGTAGGGGGCGCCACTGACCCTCTAACCCAAGATTCGCTAATTCCCAACACAGTCATAGGTTCAAATAATGAGGTTCTAATCCACCAAACACCTTTTACAATAATGTACAGACAATAATCATACAAACAATCTCTTTCCTCTCCTTCTGCCTTCAGTTAAATGTCGCCCAATGTCTTCCGAGTCTGACTCTTCGAGGTAAGGCAGCAGGGTCCTTTTATGCTGGACCCCTTTAATGCTAGGATTCCAGTGACCCGGCATGACTTGTGAGGAGCACTTCTGGGTTGTTTGGAAACCAGTGAATTCCTCCCTGACAGTGCCCCCTTGTGGCACCCGGGGACCCCAACAGGGCTGCAATTTCCATGAACCCTTGCAGGTGTCCAAGCTGGGATGCATCCAGTGGACCACCGCCACCTAACGTATGAAGGATGGAACTGTGCCTGGCCACTGACTTCTGCTCGTCCATTCCCTGGTACTTTCCATCTTGGTCACAGGTTATGCCATTGTCCAGCCAGGATGCCAGTCTGTCCTCCATGGTACTCACAACTTTAACGAACTCTGAAAAAAATGGCCAGATTTACATTTTTATACTCCTTTTCATTCTGAATATCCTTCCAAAACCAACAAATGTAAATAGTCAGTTGCAGAAACTGAAAACAGATAATCACTTATGGAAAAGACTGGTGAATTATTGCCTGTCAGGCCACTCACAATAGCAAATGATTAAATGGACAAGAAGACCAAATCACCTTATAGATGCCTGCCTGAGATCAAAAAGTGATAACAGAAAATCTCAACTAGCTGGCCTGTATTGGTTTCCTGTAAGTTACAAAATCATTTAGAAAATCCTGTTATTAATGTACAATGCTGTGAAAACCACATGGCCAGAATAACTGCTTAAGTTGCTTATCACAATAAACCCAAGTGACTCATCTTTGATGTTAGTCTTCTCACTGTATCCAAAGCCTCACTACTCAGTTTTTAGGAAATGTTCATTGGGTTTTGTGGCCATAGACAGAAACATTTCAATGAAGTCTGTATGTTCACCACTCAGTTCTTCCATTTTTATACAATACAATTTATTTTTGTATAACCTAAAATCACACAAGGAATTCCGCAATGGACTTTAACAGGCCCTGCATCTTGACAGCCGCCCAGCATTGACTCTCTAAGAAGACAAGGATAAACTTCAAAAAAAAAAACCCTTGTAGGGAAAAAAAATGGAATAAACCTTGGGAGAGGCAGTTCAAAGAGAGACTCCTTTCCAGGTAGGTTGCCGTAGGTGTCAAAAAAAGGGGGTGAATACAATACAATACACAGAACAGAACATATAATTGCATTTTCATGTGATTGGCTAGATGGATTTTCAGTTAAGGCTATTGGATTGATTGAAAATTTTTATTAGAGATAAGAACTGATCTCAGTCTTACTGAGATGAATGGTCCTAAATAATAGAGCACTAACTGTGCCCAGAAATTGGTGTCATTGTCATGGCTTCCTAAATATAAGCTGTTAAAGTAAATATCGAAACTCTAAAGGAAGCCAGACAACATTGTGCATTACAGAGAAAACTGTACTCAACAACCCCCACCAGAACAGAGGCTCCCCTGCTGTGAAAGAAAGTCCATTAAGTGTAAAATTCTTCAGCCTGCATGTCTCAAGACTCACAATGCCAAGATCAACAACAAAGGGATGCAGACTTATGTCCCTCCCAACCATTCCGACAACCTACACCCCTGCTCCTGGGGAGCTTTCAAACACTATCCTCTCAACCCACCCCCGTCTGCTCACATCTTCCCCATGCATGTCAGACAGCCGGAGCCGATCCCAATGTGGCAGAATTTGCATTTTTAACACTTAGGCAATGGCCCTCCTGTGTGAGTCTTTACAACCTGTACAAAACTATTGACCTGCACACTTAAAGAGTGTTGAATGATAGCTAGACACAAGGATCACTTCTTGATGCACTCTTTATTTTATTTAGCACTTTTCACAAAGCACATACGAGTACATGTATTATAGCCAAAAATTCATATTTTTTTTCAGAATTAGGCATCTGGTAAATGAGGGTATCAACATAGTTTAAAAAGTGGAACAAACGTATATATTTTTTTGTATGCCATTTGATAAAAGTAATGTTTACTGTAAGCTTAGAAAGCTGAAATCTGATATGTCATAGATGAACTATGCTACATTTAAAAGATTTTCATAAATTAAAATGGATTTCCAAACTTTTTTTTTCACTTTTCAGACTGTATTATTGTTTTATAAATTGATTCTAAATCTATTGGTTCCATACACTTGAAATATTTTGTTATGCTTTGCAAATACGTTAAAATTCTCAAGCCCTTTTAAGCCAACTCAGGGTTACAGGGCACTGAAGCCTAACCGAGGAGCACTGGGCACAAATTAGGAAACAAAGTGCCAAACATCTGCAGGGACCACTCACACACACATCCACACCCACACTCCCCCCACACATAGGGCAAACACACACAAAGGGAAGAATGTCTAAACTCCACACAGACAACAAATGGGCATGGGATCTGAACTGTAGAATGCTGAATCCATGAGTCATTAGTGCTCACTATTGTGTTGTCCTGGTAGTTAAAGTATAATTAAATGTTAATGTATCTAATGGTCAACAGGGCAGCTAACAATGAGTGAGAGAGAAAAACAGAACCTCTCTCGTAATAGTATGATTTTTCTTGAAATAACATATTTAAATGTGTAATGTTGATATAATTCAACTTACAGTGCAACAATTTTCTAATATAAGATACTGAATTATCCACATTCATATTACCATAATTAATGTTATTTTAATTGAGTGATTTTTTTGGATGATTACTTGTAAAGCACTATGAAAGAAACTCTATATAAATGTATTATGATTATTACAAAGCCATACAACTTTTGCATACAAAAGAGTATACATGCGGGCGGCACGGTGGCGCAGTGGGTAGCGCTGCTGCCTCGCAGTTGGGAGATCTGGGGACCTGGGTTCGCTTCCCGGGTCCTCCCTGCGTGGAGTTTGCATGTTCTCCCCGTGTCTGCGCTCCGGTTTCCTCCCACAGTCCACAGACATGCAGGTTAGGTGGATTGGCGATTCTAAATTGGCCCTAGTGTGTGCTTGGTGTGTGGGTGTGTTTGTGTGTGTCCTGCAGTGGGTTGGCACCCTGCCCAGGATTGGTTCCCTGCCTTGTGCCCTGTGTTGGCTAGGATTGGCTCCAGCAGACCCCAGTGACCCTGTGTTTGGATTCAGCGGGTTGGAAAATGGATGGATGAAGAGTATACATGCACATATATATGCATGTAAAAAGACATTATTACCTAAGTAAATTATATACAGTATATACTGAATATATTCTAAAAAAATCATTATACCTTTTGCATAGTCTTAAATGTTGGAATTTACAAAACAGCACTGAAAACAAGTTTAACTGGAGCCATTTGCAGTGTTATACAAATTACGCCAAAATGTGTCAGTTAGAGGGCATGGAGTTTGCATGTTCTCCCCGTGTCTGTGTGGGTTTCCTCTGGGTCCTCCGGGTGCTCCGGTTTCCTCCCACAGTTCAAAGACATGCAGGTTAGGTGCATTGGCGATCCTAAATTGTCACCAGTGTGTGCTTGGTGTGTGTGTGTGTGTGTGTGTGTGCCCTACCTGGGGATTTGTTCCTGCCTTGCTCCCTGTGCTGGCTGGGATTGGCTCCAGCAGACCCCCGTGACCCTGTGTTAGGATATAGCGGGAATTTTGGAAATTGTGTTAGTGGCTGAGATTTAGATAAAACTCGTCCGATGTAATTTCAACATGAATAGTAATCCACCTGAATAACTTGTCTTCATAATTTTTTTTTCGTTTTCTTCTTTGAGATTCTTTTTCTTCTGAATTTGGAGATGGATTTCGTTTTAAAGCACTATATTCTGTGGAGAATCAGGATTATAGAGAGTATAATTGTCTGTGTTGTTTTCTATACTAAGCTTCCACAGTACTGCAATACGTTTTAGTAAACTGAAAATTTTAAAGAATCAGAATTACCACATTAGAGATAAAAGCAGTACATTGAGGCCTTTTAATAAGGAAAAGCCTTCCCCCATCTCTTTTGTTTTCTCAGATATACCAAGCCCGGAGAACTACCTTTACTGGAAGAAAGCATGAATCATCTTCTTCTTTAGAAAGTGTAGTAAGTGAGCAGAGAGATTCACTGTGTTCAGTCTTGTAAAATTAATGGGGGAGGTATCGATGGCAGCCAGTTAGTGCATAAGAATTTGTTTTATCGTACCTGCTTAATTTTTTTATACAAGTGAACAGAACACTGTGTGTTAAGTGATAGAAAGGAAGGGGTATGAAGGTGTTACTTGACAGAGACAACAAGGGACACATTTAAACTTGCCGAAGCTGTTATATCTCGGAACCCCGATGCCTTCATCACTGAGAACTTCTTAGCAATGTAAAGTACATGTACAGCATCCTATATATATAGGGTTTGTATAAAAATGGAATGCACACATTTTATCATAATCTTTCTATTATACAGTGCATCGCTGCAACCACCACGCGACGAACCACCTCATGATCCCAAATTAGGACCGAAGCGCAGCCATGCAACACCACACTAGTTTGAATGGAACAGTGTGAGGTTTTTATAGTGACTGGAGTGCCAGTCCTGTCACCAACGCCTAAGTTTTCCCTGCAAGTTGGGGGACCTGCTTGCACAGCTGGAATTCTTATCATGCAGTTAACAGTTGAACCTAAAAATGTTAAGTCCAGATCAATATGGTTTTAAATGTTAATACAAGAGCAATGTTACATCCATAATGTAAAACATAAGTTGCAAGTTGTCCCTGGGTGTTACACTGGAGAACATTTGTCTTTCACTATTCAGATGACCATCACTGTTGATGAGGCCTAGAGGCAAATGGTGGACAATTTGAGCATGTGTGCCATTTTATCATATCCCTCAAACTGCTATTACTCCTGTACACACCAGATGTCTTTTCTAAGGTTTATGGGTTTAGAAGGTTTTTTAATTGCCTTAAATGCCAAAACATGTTTTAAAATAATTGATACATACAGTATATATAAATACAATTTTGTAAAATGGTATTTGTCCCCGTCCTGACACTTTTATTATTGCAAATTTTTGACATTGCTTTTAGATCTTTAATTGCTCCTTACACATAATGACTGGTTGCATCTCTTTTACTGCAATGACTGCTACCGAACACATCCTATAATTCAAAATTAGTCATTCACGTTATTGTGGAGAAATTTTAACCAGAAAGTTCCAGCAGAATCACTTTAATTAAGAAATAATCATAGGTTTTCATATATGAACTACACATTTCAGTTCCTGCCACAACATCTCTATTGAGTTTAGGTCTGGACTTTGAATAGGCAGTCCAAAAATATATTTTTGCTTATTTTCAGCCATTTTTATGTGGACTTGCTTTTGTGTTTTTGATCATTTCTTTGCTGTATGACCCAATTAAACCTCAGCTTCAAACCAGACCTTCTTTTTAATAGTTTTCTAATACCGAACAGAATGCATGGTTCATGTAATTATGCTAAGTCATCCAGGTCTAATGCAACAAAGTCTATCATTCTCACACCATCACACTGTTGCTACCATGATTGACTGTGTGTAAGACATTTTGAATGTGCAATGCTGGACCCATGCTGTCCAAAAATTTTAACTTCTGTCCATAAAACATTCTTCCAAAAAGGCTGGAGGATCATCCAGGTGCTTCTCCGCAAAACAGAGATGAGGATGCACTGTATATTGTTTCCAGCATGCTACTGTCTGATAAAGGCCATTTTTGCCCAGTGTCTTTCTCATGTTGGAGTCACAAAAATTAACCTTTGCTGTGACAAAAGAAGCCTGCAATTCTTTGGATGTTTTTAAGGTTCCTTAGTGACTTTACAGACAATTCTAAGCTGTGCTGATGTAGCACTTTTGGCAGGCTGGTCACTCCTGGGAAGAGTCACTTTTTTACCTGTATTTACCATTTGGAAATTATATCTGTCACAGTGGTTCTATGAAGACCCAGAGCGATTGAAAATGCTTTTTTGGCCCTTTTTAGACTTATGGATATCAACATTTTTTTTACTGATCTCTTGAGGAATTTCCTTTGATTGTGGCATTATGTGCTTGTTGAATGTTTGCTTCAGAAAATTGACTGTGAAAGTAAGGATGAAAATACATGAGATGAACTGGCCAGGGATAGCTGTAATCAATTAGCTGGCCCTAATGACCCTTTTATTACCAGTTGGTGCTGAATAACTTTATTCATTAAATAAATTAAGGAACTGGAGAAACACAAAATAACATATTATTTGCTCTCTCGGGAGCCAGATGTACCTTGTAACAGTGGGCACAAAGCAAAAAGAATAGGATACCAACTACACTAACACATGTACCCATTGACAGTGATCAAGTTTAGAGCTCCTAATAAGCCCATTATAGGCTTATTAGAAATAGGAAGAAATAGGAGTTTTCAGATCTAAAATTGAACACAGGTGGGTAGAACAGTAAGACAGCATAACTTACCTCAGTACCATCATGATTCCCCAAATAATTTGAAAATAAATGTAAAGCTTTTGCACAGTGTAACAACTAATGTTAGAAAATTGCAGTCTAATTTAAGTCCAGCTGGATCTGGTCCATTTTTAGAAGTAAAGGATCGTTCACCAATAGTAGCTCTTGCATGATAGCAATGCTTTCTAGAAACACCTCACTGTCTGAGTATATACTGACAGATGTTGATTTGAATGTCTGTCCATAGGTGACTGGAAGGGCCAATGGTCAGAGATCCTCCATGCAGATCTTTTCTTCAAGGCTCCAGGCAGCTCGGCACCAGCTACAGTGAGCGTCCAGCTGTGAGCCACACATTTATCAGACCTGCCAAAAGTCTGAAAAGGGTCAAGGTGGAGCATAAGGGACGGGCAGAGCAAAGTGGGTTGTATTGTGAGAACGGGAGGGGAGCTCTGAGGTGTGAATAAGATCAGAGAGAGAACATTTAACTGTGAAGTCCATCGGAGCTGCTGACACACTTAAAGTGTTAAAAACATCCACCCCCCTTTAAAACAATAGCAGCAGGCTTACTGTACTCTGGGAGTCTAGTAATACCTGGTAACACTCTACTCAGTCTGCACAATCACAAAATTATAGTAGAAAGAATTAAAAGCACTGGGTGGGTTTTCTTCAAATTGTACATGAACATGTCTTTCCTTTTTTTCTTTTTTTTTTTGTTGTCTTACTATTTATTTTTGACATCAATAAAAAATGGTTACAAAAAAAAAAGATTTTTTGTATCATGTGTAACATTTTAATTACCCTATAATTGCTGATTGTATCAGTTAATATTAATTTTAGTAATAATAATATATATAAAGAGGATAATTTCCTAAATCCTTCTACCAGCACATAGCCATCCCTGTCTGTACTACCAACACCATCCATGCTCTAATGATTTGTTTTTAGCAAGGAATGGTCTGAGCAGAAACACAAGAAGGCAAAATAAAGCAAAGGTGAATAAGAGACAATGAAATAAATACAGTAATTCAAAATGTCTTTGAATGAGTGGCACTAAAAGACGTTAATGTTGTTTCAATGAGATTAATGATATCAATTGATTTGAATTGCAGTCTGACCAATGATTTTGTGCATGTCAGAGACACAGTCCTCGAGTCTCACAAATTGTGGTCTTTCAGAAGGATACTCCATTACCCAGGACACCATAGGCTCATCCACTGCCTATCCTTGAGTTTACCCCCTTAACAGGCATGGCTGGATGGTATTGAAGGCATTGGAGAAATGAAAAAACATAAACCTCACAGTGTTGTCAGCCTTGTCCAAGTGAGGAAAAGTCTTGTGGAGCAAACTTAGGCAAACTGCCTATCTATAAAAATCTATAATCTATAATCAATAAAAAATGTAATTAATAGGCTGATTAAGAGATTTAACAAAACTGTACAAAGAGCAGTTAGCATAATGTGACATTTTTTCACAGTGGAATAAAAATATGATACAATTACATGATGGTCGTGATGAAAATTGAAAGTACTTCTTATATGAAAGACTCAGGAATCCTAAATGACTTGTCTGTATCCACATTCAGAAAAAAGCACAGACGGAAATTTGAAGGCTAAAAGTAAGTGGCATTTCATGAAATTCTATATGCAGTACAAGTCAAGAGAGGTTAGTATGTGAAGTGCTAGTCTCCATCTAATAAAACGAACAAAACAATGATTTACAAGAGCTGTTTGATTGATTCCAGGACTAAGACAAACTTTCTATTAGGAATGATTGAAGGTGCATTTTGAATCTTTTAAGCTCAAGAAAATGAAAATAAAGAGGTGAAATGATACATAGTGCCTGCGTTCTCAAATCATCTTAATCAAGTACAGGGTCATGAAGGGTCGAAGCCTATTCTGACAAAACTAGGTATAAGGTGGGAAACAACCATGGACACGTGCCCAGTCCATCACAATACACACATTATGCACACACCCACTCAGACTGGGGCCAGTTTTGAGTTTTCAGTTCATTTGCCAAACTCCACGTAGCCAGTAATGAGGCAAGGTGTTCAAACCCAGAAAATTCGATACTTCAGACAGCAACGTTAGCCAGATACAGTATGTGACATCAGTGACATACTGAACGTTAGTGCAGTTCATAATAGTGCTGTAAATGTGTTTCAATCTTTACATGTCTATATGTAGAGAAAAGCCAAGCAAAATGACACCTTTTATTGGCTAACTAGAAAGATTACAATATGCAAGCTTTCGAGGCAACTCAGGCCCCTTCTTCAGGCAAGATGTAATCATTACATCTTGCCTGAAGAAGGGGCCTGAGTTGCCTCGAAAGTTTGCATATTGTAATCTTTCTAGTTAGCCAATAAAAGGTGTCATTTTGCTTGGCTTTTCTCTACATTCATAATGGCTAACACGGTACAGCACCCTAGTACTACATGTCTATATGGAAATAGCAATTAATGAGTGACATGGAGTTGAATTGTCTGTTCTTAGAAAGTACTTTTTTGTCTTTCTTATGTAAATAAGACCATGTGTTGTGTTTTAGGAAGATGGTGGTTAATTTGATTTTCTCTGATGTATTCATCTCCTCCTCTTCTGATATTTAAAATATAGGATAATAAGTAAGGTGCTAGAATCTATTTGAAAATAGAGTGGTGGGAATGGAATAATGGGTAGTACTGATACCTCACACTGCTTATATCCTGTTTGACTGCAGGTAAGGGTGCTTTGTGTGTCTCTCCTGGCTGTTGCAATTTTCTTCAGGTATTATAGTTTCATATAACTTTGGATAGAAGACTGTAAATAAGTCTTGTGTGAGTCCAAGGACAGGAATGCTTACATACTGTAATGTGCAGGTGAATCTTTATCTGGAGACCTCAGTGCATTTCTGATCACTATACCACAAGATGAGACACAGAGGCACTTAAAATTTGTAGACAGCTGCAACCAAGTACATCACTGGACATCAGGGTGTGATCTGCTCTGCCACGCTACAGGAATTCTGTTTAGATTTGAACAGAGAAGGCAGAGTAGGGATCTATTGCACGTGTTACAAATTGTCAAAGTCTAAGAGAAAGCTGATCTTTAAGAATTTTAATCTCAAGGAACTCAAGAAAAATCAAGAGAGCTGGTGGAAGTTAGGGGTCAGTGTGCTTAAGAGCAAAACAAATAAGCATGTCTTCACCCAAAGAGTCATAAGATGCTTTTGCAAGCTGCTCAGAAACATGGAGAAATGAAGATCCTGGTGGCTTTTAAAAATGTCTGGATGAGCCATGCAGGTTAGGTGGATTGGAAATACTAAGTTGGCCCCAATGTGTATGTGTCTGTGTGTTGAACCTCTAATGGCCCGGCGCCCTGTCCAGGGCTTGCATTTTTACCTTGCAATGGGCCGGCACACTGTTCAGAGCTTGTTCCGGCCTTGGACTCAATGTTGCTGGGACAGGCTCTAGCTTCTTCATGACCCTACTCTAGATAAGCGGGTGTAGAAAACTGATAGAGAGAATGAACCATATAAGTGTGACAAACTGAACAGTCGTCTCTCAAGTTTAATATTTGTTATGGTCTTATGAGAGAGGGTGTATGCTCATGCAGGCAGTGATTCCTCAAAACCCTGCATAGCAAAATGGTTTCAGAAAATTCATAAATGGACAGACGAGATAATCATTTGTTTAATTACAAAACACCTTCCTAATTAAGTATTCAACATATTCAAAGCAAGATGTCTTAAGATAATTATGTGAGACAACAGAAATGTCAGTGTATAATTTAAATTAAAAGTGCAGTTCTGAAATATTTATGGGACTCACAAGACTGTTAATTTCAAATTCTTGAATCTCCGTTCATTCTACTTTCCCTTTGTAAACTTAGCAGATGTCTGAAATCTTTTATTCAGTTGGCATTTTGATGGGCCATGCTTGGCGAATGCTCATTCAAGTTTGCTACACATTATTTCTGGACTCTCTGATTAATCTTTTTAAGTCCAAAGAATATTGACACTGAAGCACCACATTTCTTAAAATGAATTCTGAAGGCACTATTTCTACTCTTAATATGTAATGTTGACCCTTTTTCCCTTTTGCTCTTGTTCTGCTACTGACATATTTTATTAGTTATATCTACAGTTATGTTTATGTTTTTGCATTGCAATCTTATTTTTATGTACTTTTCGGTAATGAGTATTACTAGAGGGGTTTTATAGAATAAACCTTGATTGATCGATGGGTGGCACACTGACCCAGAGGGAAGGCAAAAACCTTAGAATGTTTACTGTCTCATTTTATATCTATCTCAGGTTCCTTCTGTGTGTATCTGCGTTCTCATTAGTTTGCTCCTGAAGTCCTGTGATTGTGATGTACAGGTGGATCAGCAGCTCTCAGTTGACCCCGGGTGGTGATTTGGCAACATCTGTTTCCTCTGTTCTTCTTCTAACTGACTATATGCTTATACCTGGCAGTTGCTTTTATTTTGTCAGGTATATTTTAACTCTTTCAGGGCTGATGTCGACTTTTGTCAAAACTCAGGGGTAGAGGACAGTAATCAGCTGTAAACTATGACAAAACTTGCCCTTACGTTTTAGTTTCGACTCTCTTTGATAGAAGGAAAGTTACATAGCTTTGCTGATTTCATCTCGATTCCCTACATGTGCAGGAGTAGTGAAGAGCAAACAATCTCTAAAATGGCAACGCCATCTGGGGAGAGACCAAAGTGAATGTACACAGCAAAATACTCCATGGACGTTTTATGTAATTCCGTTGAATAGGACTCTTACCTGTCAGACTCTGTGTTTGATGCAAGTGATCTGGAGATGGATATCGAAAACGAAAGTGAGGTGCCGGCATCATCTGATTGGTCCCCTACAGCAGCATTCACTTGGGAGGACCACCACTTATGATGAAAAGAGGTATAAACCACATTTTGTCACACTGAGACCACTACTGCCGCCCTCCTGCTGTGATGCTGAACAGTAGCCACAGCTTATAGCCACAGACATTTTATGTTGATTTATGGGTGAAAACATTGCTTTGTGTACTTTACAAAAAACTCAAGTTCAGCCCTCAGAGAGTTAATATGAGAGTCAAGTTAGTACAGTTGTTAGCACTGTTCCCTCACAACTCCAGGGCATGGTCACTGTCTGTGTGGAGTGTACTCATTATCCCTGTGTTTTCCATATTCTCAAGACAAGCATGTTAGAGTAAACCATAGCTCTGGATTAGCCCAGTGTGAGTGTGCACTCGGTGATCATTTGATAATCCATCAATAGATTGCCCCTTCCTTAAACCCCATACTGCCCATTGATGGACACCAGGTATACGGGTACCACAATGGAATATGTAAGTTTCAAATATGCTTGGAAAAATATTGTGATGACCCACACAGCTTTGACTGGTAAAAGAATTGAATGATGCATAGGTGAACGTATATTTACTTTTCTGTGTTTATATTACATGGAGCCTTCTGCCATAGTTTACAACCCTTGTATATGATAGAGAACATTCAAACAACAGACACTGACTGTGTAAGGAATTGAACATAGGCCTTTGGAGCCATATGGAGCACTGCTAACCACATTTCCAATATGTCACTTTTCAGTCTAAAACAGCAAAATTGTGTTGTACAAATTTCATATCAGAATGTAGAAAGTCATAAGGCCATGTATTGATTTCTTTAAGGAAAAACAATGCAATATAATGCTACAAACCTAATTAACTATACTGACCATTTCAGACAGTCCATGGCAGATTTCTTGGATTCAAACTTCAATGTAGCTTTGAACAACTAGGCGGCAGTAATAGCAAAGTAAGTGTTTCTTAATGGACTGGAGGTTTCCGTCTGTGCTTCCTGCTTCTCACAAACCACACAGGCGTCCCAAAACAAGTTGAGATTTGCATGACAACAGCAGCAAGCAGATGCACAATGAAAGAGTCCAAACATTAGCAGGACCCTCGGGGCAAACTTGCACTGTCTTCTGACATGCGCACACATTATGGCTTCCAACTGGGAGAAGGCACTTCTTAAGACATAAAGCTAACATGGTGCATGGAGCAGTTAGTTTCTCTTAGAAGTTCTTAAAATGAATTTGAATTGACTCAGAATGACTTGCACTGTGTGCATCACCTTAATAAGTACCACAATTACAACATGGCTGCTATAATGACATATTTTATGAGTACGATGAATCAAAGTCTCCATAGGTGTAAAACTCAAGCCTAAGTGGAGTACATGGCACGTGTTAGACTACCACTCAATAAACATTTGTTGAGTCTTTCACTGTCACCATGAAACTAGAGGTCCTCTGTACTTCTTTGCACCTTTTATAGTAAAGAACAGAAAAAAAATGCTTTTAAATGCATTATCAACACTTTTTGACCCACTTCTCATTGAAATTGAATAGGATTTATGGCTGCCTTCTCACTCTACCTGGGTCCAGATTTTGATTTCTGCTGCATGTAGAGCTTAAACCTTGTACTAGACATTCCAGTTTTCTGTCACTCTCAAAAGACACACATATTGAACTACATTGTAGCTGTAAATCTGCCCATTGTGAAGGTGTGTGTACTGTAACAGACTGTGTTCAATCTAGAGTTGTGCCCTGCCTTTCATTTAATTCTGCCTTGGTTGGACTTTGGATTCTTTTCATAGCTAGTGTCATGGAGAAATCATGGCCTATCCCCTTTGGAGTTAGCAATCAATCTATGTTATTTTTTAAGCTCACAAAGAAATAGCAGAATTTCCTGATATTTGATGGTGAAATAAAGAAATGACAGTAAATCAGTGAAAGTGAATGGGTGTCATCGTGGATAAACATTGAAACAATAATAAATTATGGATGTATTGAATAAATAAATGTATGATAGTCAATCAGAACCGCAAAAGAACTCAGAGCTCAAATAATGGAGTCAATAAATGAACAAAAACCTTTATAAAATCATCAGTCATCAAACAATCTCTCATCCATTCGTCTATTTTCTGAGCAGATGAAGGCTCATAGTGAGCTGCTGTCAATCCTATCAGCTACAGGCATAAGGCAGGATTCAGCCACCCTTAGACTTGATGCCATACACTCAAACTCACCCACACACATTTGACACAACAACTAGCCTAGCAGAATATCTTTGGCACGTAGAAGGAAATCAGGCTTAACAAAGAACAAACACCGGCAAACCCTACACAAAACATGCCTCATCCATAAACTGAATACCCTGGGTCACCATTTCTTCTACCAATCACCTTAAATGTATCTACAGTGGATTTAGACAGTATTTTGATCCTGTCACTTTATCCATACACTTTATTTAATTTTAAATTGATAAATTTGCCATTTTCCCCATCAGTCTACACTCAGGAAGCCATAATGACAAAGTGAAAACATATTTTTAGAAATGTTAGCAAAGTTATTAAAAATTAAATACTGAAATCTCTCATTTATGTAAGTATATAGACCTTTTGCTGTGGCACTCCAAATTGTGGTCAGGTGCATCATGTTTGCTTTGAATTCTCCTTGAGATATGTCTAAAACTTGACTGGAGTCTACCTGTGGCAAACTGAATTGCTTGGACATCACTGAGAAAGGCACACACCTGTGTATAAAAGGCCCCACAATTCACACTGCATGTCAGGAAAAAAAACAAGCCATGAAGTCCAAGAAACTCTCTGTAAACCTTCATGATATAATTATGGTGATGCATAAAACCATTTCTAAAGCTTTAAGTGTTTCCATGAGTACAGTGGCTCCAGCTGGAAAAGGTTTGGAACCATCAGGAGTCTTCCTAGAGTTGGCCATCTGGCCAAACTGACTAACCAGGCAAGAAGGGCCTTGGGCATGCAGGTGACCAGCAATCCAATAGTCACTCTAACAGATTTTTAGAGGTTCTCTGGTGAGATGAGAAGACCTGTCGGGAAGGATGGCTATTTCAGCAGCACTCCATCAATCAGGTGTTTATAGTAGAGTAAATAAATGAAAGCCACTCTATAGTAAAACGTACATGACATGACTCAGAGAGCATGAGAATAATGATTCACTGGTGTAATGAGTCAAAAATTGAACTATTTGGGCAGAACTCCAAGCACTATGTCTGGTGAAGACCAGGTATTGCTCATCACCTGCCTAATACCATGTCTATGGTGAATCGTGGTGGTGGCAGCATCATACTATGGGGGTGCTTCTCAGTGGCAGGAACAAGAAGACTGGTCAAAATTGAGGGATGGATGACTGCGGACAAATAAAGAGAGGTCCTTGAAGAAAATCTGCTCCAAAGTGCAGGTGATCTCTGACAGGGGCGATGGATTCACCTTTCAGTACAAATATGACCTGAAGCACACAGCCAAGGCAATGCTGGAGTGGCTTTGTGACATGTCACTAACTGTCCTTGTGTGGCCCAACCAAAACCCTGACTTTAACCCCATAGAACATGTGGGGAGACCTAAAGATGGCAGGTTAAAGATGCTTCTTATCCAGTCTAATGGAGTTGAGAGGATCCGCAAGAAGAATGGGATAAGATGACCAATTCCAGGCTTGCAAAGCTTTTAGAGACATACCCAAGAAGACTCCAAGCTGTAATTTCTGCCAAAGAGACTACTACAAAGTGCTGAATGAAGGGTCTGAAAACTTACATGAGGTCCAATAACATGAATTGGTGCAAAGGTAAGCTGTATATTCCTAGAGGATAAAAAACAGTTTAGGTTTCCAAAAACTAAAAACATAATGAAAAGTTCAGAGTTATAAAAAAGCCTTTTTAGAGAACAAGTAATAGGTTAACAACTTAAAGCTTTTCTGTGGCAGTGGAAGTTAATTAAGCCTTGATAGTTGATGCAAACAGTTGCTACAGGTGTCCCAATTTTTGTTGATTACTTACAAACTGTCTGTCTGTATAAAAGCAGTGTTGGGACAAACTGTGTTGCTACACCCTCTGAAATATTATTTGGACATGATTCCACTGTATATTACTATTGTAATGGTGAGAAAAATGCATTTAACAAAGGAAGATAAACAGACCATTATAACCCTTAAAATTGTAGGTCATTCATTTAGGGAAATTGCAAAAAAAAACCAAGGTATGGGTAAGTTTCCTACACCATCAGTAGGTATTTGGAAACTGGATGACACTCTGACAGGAACAACTCTGGTGGACCCACAGCCACAACAATATCAGAAACACGTCTGAACATCAACAGCTTGTATAATAGCTGCCTAAACTGCTTAAATTTCAATAAAAATGGAAGAAATGGGGGTGTGCTAAAACTTTTGCACCTCTTGCTCCTCCACAGTTTCTACAAATGGATTTGAAGAAATGATAGAAGGGAATCTTCCTGAGTTTTAAAAATTGTTGAAATGGAAAATAAACAGAAGTAGCAGAAAAAAAACACGCGGATATGGATAACAGAAAGCATTACGTTTACCTCAAAAAGGGTAAAACAATAAAGGGAGAATGAATATCATGAAGGTATGAAAGGAAGTAGGTACAGCAAAAAGGGGAAATGGTAGTTAACTCTTTGTGAAGATGAAAAATGCAAGGTGTTGGGTTGTGGGTGTTACAATTCAAAATACTGTACATTTCTCAAAAGTATTTAATCAAATTCAGGGTTTGAGATAAAGTCCATTGCAGAACAAGCACACATATGCACACCTACACTGGAGTAAATGTTATATAGTTTATTTCACATCTATCTATCTATCTATCTATCTATCTATCTATCTATCTATCTATCTATCTATCTATCTATCTATCTATCTATCTATCTATCTATCTATCTCTCTATCTATCTATCAGGGTGATGGATATGCTGGATCCATGAGGCAGCAACACTAACCACTGTGTTACCCATGTCATGTCACAGTGTATGAAATATAAGAAATCTTCAACTTTATTATTGCCTAAAGAAAATGATGGTACTGACAAAGTGGACATGACCATTTCTTACTGTTTGAATTCAAGAACTGCTGAGCATTCAATTCCTGTTTGGACAATGTCTGGCACAGTGCAGAACTAACCCTGGATGAAGTGCTAGTTCACTTCAGAATACAGTATATGCACCCACATTAACACCCTATATATTCAAACTAGGCTAATTTTGAGTCTCCGATAAGCCTAAGAGTTATGTCTTTAAATGGTCGGAGGAATTTGGGGTACAAAGGCTTTGAATCAATGCTTATGTATCAAGCATATAGTACAAAGTATTAATAAGAGGGTGACAATAAATGAGCTTTGAAAATGATCAAAGTGGGTCCATTTGATCCATTCATTCATCCTTTAGCCAACTCTGTCCAATTTCATACATGGGGAGAACTTGCAAACCACACAGAAACTGAGTTATTTCAAAACCAAAAACAAAGGTTATATCTTATTCTAGCACAAGACTTTCACTACATAAGGCTCCATTGTCAGCAGTAGAACGCTGTACTGTACTGTAGTCATAACAATACTGGGTAACTGTAAAAATCATACGAAATAGAAAACTTTTATATTCTCCTTCACCAATTCTGTTGCAGTTTGTACAGAAATGTGCGCAAAATCCGATAGGCTTCCAGTATTTTACAATGTTAACAATTAGATGAAGTTTCATTCAGATTAGGCGTTTTGGTTTTTATCTGTTTATTCATTATCTATTTATTGGATAGATAGATAGATAGATAGATAGATAGATAGATAGATAGATAGATAGATAGATAGATAGATAGATAGATAGAAATAAAGTGCGATTTATCTATGTTATAGTTATTGTGTGTTAACACAAATCCTGAAAAGTGTTCAGGGAACCCTAAAATATTTAAATCAGAGAAAGACTGATCTCGAAAGGTTGACGCTGTCACAATTCTTTACGCATATAAATTATAAGTAATCTGTGTCTAAGGGGGAGTAATAAAGTGTAACGTGGAAATATGTACACAGAAAACCGGTTATAAAGCTTATTGAAAGCGTGTTTAGTTTATGTATATTTGTAAAGTCAGCCTTCACTGACGCTGGATGGGTGAGGATCGGACCCTATAATAAATCCCGCCCGGGATATTTTCTGTTTTCGAAGTATTCATTAGGGTGCCCAACGTCTACAAGGGAAATAAAGGGGTCTTCTAATACTTTGCCATGTTTATCAAGTGTCTCCAAACAATAGCTGTTATCATCTCACATTGAAATTGACCC
Organism: Erpetoichthys calabaricus; assembly: GCF_900747795.2. Lineage (NCBI taxonomy): Eukaryota > Metazoa > Chordata > Cladistia > Polypteriformes > Polypteridae > Erpetoichthys > Erpetoichthys calabaricus. Next base: position 63,537,104 of record NC_041409.2, read on the forward strand.
AGACACTAATTCAAAGGATCTTTACACCCAGCTCTCGCATTCGTCCACCCATCTCTCCCTCGCGCTCACTCTCTTTATCTGTAGACAAAAAGAAGCTGGTGATTGACAATTTCCTGGAGGGAGGAACCTCCGACACCATTTCAAATCCCCAAATCGGCAGTCCGGTCGTCCCACTTGGTGAGAGTTGAGTTCTGACAAATTTGGATTGAGTGCCGGTGTGCATGTTGTGATTTTTTTTCTTTCTTCCTTTCGGAAGCCAAACTGATCCTTCAGTTCGAAGAGAGAGACAGCGGTCTGAAGTTACAAGCGTCTCAGGTACTGGTGCGAGTCTGGAGGAGGAGTGGAGCGAGGAGAGACTCACGCGAGGTTAGTTACAGAGGTAAAACTCTTTATATTAAAAAAAGACTAAAAGCACCGTGTACGTATCCGTAAAGTGGCCGGTGTTTTGGTGCAGCCAGTTAACTTTTATCTCCGTCGGAGACGCACGCGAACTTTTTTTTTTTTTAATAAATGTTTGAAATGCCGGAGTGGAGCTGAAGAGTCATCAACAAGGAAAATCGTGCACATGGCATATTTTTTCGCACTTTATTTAGTAATAAAGAGATTGCACGGGTTACAAGATGCATTGAGCCTTTGTTCATATGTTTCATCGGTGAGATATTGTGATATGAGTAGAAAAGGTAAACCATTTAGCGGTTTTCGAGGAGGGTTCGACTAATCGGGTGTTTTATTTGCTTTTTCTTAAGTGTTCTCTGAGTTATCGCGCGATACTCTTGATTGGCCCACACAGCAGAAATGCCAGTTTTGAGTAATTTTTTGCGGTGTTGAGATAACACTTGAAAGTGTGTGTATGGAAAGAGAGTTTCCGTGTATCCCCTTTAAGCGTTAATGGCCGTTTTCTGCTGTGGTGCGCACTGTTAAAGGCACTATATAAGTCAAAGTCTGTTCGTTCACGGCGTCTATGGCACCATAAAAATGTTCGCTTACTTTCTCACTTCTTACGCTTTATTGCCTGAACCGTCAACCACTTCTTGAGCTGTACGCTTTTCTGTTCCTTCGGAAGAAAATCGATTTATAAACTGCGAACGTTTTTTACACCAACAGATCGCCATTTACAATTTACACTCTGTTACATTGTACAATATACTTGAAACCTAGCGTATTATTTGTTTCATAATTCACTAGTGAACTAAAGAGGAAGCTGTGGGACATAAAGGTGGTCGGTCTGTCTGCCCCTGTACACCCCAGCCCACCCCACCCACGAGTGTCTCTGTCCCAAGTGAATCGGTTTCACTGTGTGTATGTCATTTGCATCATACAGTATACTGTACTTGTGTGTGTGAATAATAGCTAATATATTTTACTTGTTTTTATAGACTTGGAAGCATTCTTGTCATCTTTAATAAAAAGTGAAATCCAGTGCGTGCTCCCATACTTTCAGATGCTCACTTTAAAATGTAATTACCAATTTGAAATATAGGAGGCTGCAGTTTACCACATCATTCCTGAGATGTGGATGAACATCTTCCATATGTGTATATTAGAGTGACATTAGTTAGATGTAATATCTAATGTGTTATTATATATTTAGTATACTGTATATCTAAGTATTGACACTACAAGGTGATCTGTTACTGTATCACTGTTCATGCCTGTAATTGTATAGATTGGATTGCATATTAATATACAGTATTTACATGAAGTGTATGAATCTCCAATGACGTGTCACTTTTGAGGATTTGTGTGGGCATACAAGTATGTGTTTTAAAATTATATTTAAATCATATATAACAGTGTCTTTTCCCTCACTGGAACTTTATTTATGGAGTTTGCATGGTCTTCCTTGAGCCTGCATGGCTATTTTTCTTCCAGGTACACTGACGTTCCTTCCTGTGTGTTAAGTTCATTTGTGATTGTACCTGTAGGAATGCATGTCCATGTACCCTGCAGTGGTCTGGCACCCCATCCTGCATGGCACCAAATTGCTACAAGATAGACACTGGTGCCCTGTGATCCTGAACTGGGGAAGAGGTTTGAAAATTGAAGGCGAAATAAAGGAGTGTATGTGCAGTAAATCTAATAATATATAGAGCTCACTGTGAATGAGTAATCAATCTGTTACAGTCCATAGCACACTATGATACACTCTGTTTACTCATACGGCGACTGTGTAAAGTGGATAATTGACCTGTCGTGCATACCTTTTATGATGCTGAAGGACACAGGAATATCCATTGAAAGTCCAAATGTGTAAAGAAAGAATGAATAGTGTCCCGTCTTTAAGCCTGGGATCAAAATCGGGTCATTTAAGCGGTGGCTGCATTTTGTTGCTTTTCTTTGTTTTGACTTTAAAAATGTTTTACGTGTTTATGCATAGGAATGTATGATCACAAAAGGCACCATGTACAATAATATCTGATTAAGTATCAACAAAGTTTTGTACTATTTCTTCAACATTTTAAAATATTTTGGTTAATTAAAAAAAAAATGAATAAAAATTCTGTTATTATATGCAAAAACGTGAAATGGTTAGATCCCTGGTCAAGGTCCCCTTTTTGTGAAGTTTCCATGTTCCCGTTGATTTTTCTCCAACAGTCCAAAGGCATTCTGGTCTCCTGATTGCCCAGACTTGAGTGCACTCTGAGTAAATGCTGACATGTCCAGGATTTGTAAGCTAGGTAAGGTAGCTATTGTTACATGGCATCAGAGAGTAAGAACGTGTTGCACGTTGATTAGCACATGCAAGGAAGAATTTCTCTGTACTTGATACATGTGACACTGTTTATAAAACTAAAAGCTTATCCTGACAGACTCCAGGTTGAGAATATGAATAGAGGGAGTTAACCATATCTGTGGCCAAGCAATTTGTTTTCCTGAAGCGCATAAATATTTACAGTAGGCCAATGAGTTACCTTTTTATATTTGATCTTTTTTAAACAAGAAGCCCTTGCCCTCTTAGGTTTATAATCCATGGCTGGGTGCTGTTATGTGGAGTTTGCATGTTTCTCCAGAATGCGTGAGCCATTCACCATTTTTTTTTTTTTTTTTTCCCCCCTGGCCTGCTAAAGCCCCCCAACCCAAAAATAACGTGCGTGTTCAGTTGGTTGGTGATTTTAAATTGGCCCTGTTTTGGGAGGTGGGTGGGTATGTGTGCGAGAGTGAGCTGTGACATGCAGTGGAGTGCCATCCAAGGTTGGTTTCTACCGTGGGGTATGAATTGGATTAGGTTAGTTTGAGAATTACTTATTACCTTTCTCTACACCAAACACACCATTTTTTTTTCCCTTCTTCCCTGTTTGAAGGTTCCTTTATGTAGTCTTGTTTAGCTTTAAGCTTAAATTCAAAAAGAACTGAGGCACAATATTCTAATGCAATTCTTGAGTTTGAAAGTTTTTTTTTTTTTTTTTTTTTGATGCAGGTGCAGTTTTTGGTTCGAAGGGTGAAATTTGTTTGCATAGTATCCATTCCCTTAATGACTTTATGTCAAAATGTTACCCAGTGAATATCAGGGTGTGCATCTTCACCTGAATTATTTTTTTTTAATAAATATAAAAGTTCACTGGAACATTTCCATTACTGCAGATCTCAGAATCCATACTGAATTTTTCCTCATAAATATTTGCTTCACAGATTATTCCTTTTATAAGAACTGAGCAGTACGGCATTTCAAAATATGTTTATTGTAGACTTGCACTATAACATGAATATTTGCTTTGCTTGTTGCTTAGACTGATGATTTCCCAAAGATAAGCTGAGATAGCCCACCTCTTCACAATAAGAGAGATTTAAAATCTCCGCAATTAAACTAAATCTGAAGATATTAACTACATTTTCTTTACTAATATTGATTTGTGTTTACAACTGTTTCTTTGTAAAGTTAATAAGAATGAAATTTTAAAGGTACTGTATAAAGCAGCTATTGATTCTGCAGTTCTTATGCTCCTCAGGACAAAGACTGAGCATTCCTGTTTAGTTTAGAGCACCCTGCTTCAATGGCAGTAAGTATATGAGGTGAGTGATCCTTAGTGTGGTTGTGATCCTTTACTTGTATCCCTGTGATGTCTAAAATGGCAGTGGTACTGTATGTCCTAGGACTATTCGTTGCATCCAACCTCTTAAGTAGGAAGCCTATTTGTGTTTCTCCATTCAGTTTCACACTTTGCTTATTTTTACACTCGAATTCAGAATTATCTTGCTGTGTAGCTCTCCCATGAACCAGTTGAGCTACAGTATACCTATATCTGTGTGCCGTCTATGGTTATTCTTTAATGGTGTCCATGGGCTGAGGATGGTCTGTCTATTCAGTGAAAAAATATTGGGGTGGTGAATATGGTGATGACAAGTATTTCAAAGCACCACAAATTTGTCCTAGAGCAGAAGTGGGCAGCTCTGGTCCTGGAGGGCTGCACTTTTTTTTTTGCAGTTCCTTAATTTTATGTCTACTTGTTTTTCATTTTTCAGTTAAATCAGAAACGAATACTAATGCACCATATGGCTCACTCTGGAAATCAAAAAAAGTCACTTAACTCCTGGGGTGGCATGATGTCTCAGTGGTGAGCACTGCTACCTTACAGAGTCAGAGTTCTTGGTTTGAGTCCCACACCTGGTCCTTGTAGAATCTGTATTTTCTCCCCATGTCCTCGGGGATATGCAGGTTAGAATAAGCAGTGTTTCTAAATTCTCCTTCAGAATTTGTGGGAGTATAATAGTAAGGTGTAGTTATTGAAGATTACTCACTCCTGTCATAGATGGTTTCCTCATTTGTAGTCCAAGCAGTCGTTTGACTGCAAATAATAAAACACACTCTGGTACCTCTGCCCGTCACAGTAAAGAAGAAAGATAGGGTCTGAAAACAAGCTTTTCTGTTTCAGTTGCATAGCCTTATGCATCGTCTCTTCTATATTTGTGTGCTTCATGAATGTTAGCTTTTAAGTCAGTAACCAGTTTTGCTTACTGTCTGTCAATGTCAACATATGACCAGCGAATTCCATATCGCTCATCATCCTAAAAGTGAAGTTAAGGCTTTGCATTCCTATTCACCATAAAGCCCCGATCCCCTGTTCTAATTTCTTGTGTCCCAAGGAGTCAGTTCTACTATAGCAGACAATGAGCTTGTGATGGGAGGAAGCCTGGGTTCTGCTTCAGGCCCCCCTTTTCACATTGCCCCAACATTCTTCATTTGTCACATGACAATTGGGAAATGGCTGTACAGGTAGTCATGTGATGGGAAGTGGTCCAGAATCGCATGTATTAGACTTGAGAGAGCTTTTACTTTTTCTCTCTAGTATTTTAGTGCTTTGAGCTTTATGTTGGCACCTTTCCTTCAAGGGTTTGTTTGTCCGTATTTTGTTGTATGCTTTGTTCCTTGATCCTCTGAACTGTAATTTTTGATCATTGAACTAAATAAAATATTCACTTTATTTTTGCCGGCAATATCTTTGCAGATTCAATATCCTTGGCGTGAATCGCATTTGCTTTCTGTTTGGAGTTTACACATCTGTAAGGGTGTGCTTTTTCTTCCTCTGGTTCTCCTCCTACATCCTATGTGGGTTAGCATAATTGCTGACTTATGTTGGCGTTGTGTGGGTGTGGTTCTTGCCTGGTGCTTACCTCGTTTCTCCAATGTTGCTGAGACTTTCTAGTCTAGTCACCTAAAGCCAGTTATATTTGATACCTGCTATGCTCCATTTGGTTCACATGGAGTGGACTTGAACAATAAAGTGATCTTCCTCAGTCTGCCTGAAACTTGGCAAGCAGGTTCCAACTGTGCAAAACTAATCCTTTCTAGGATGTACTGATTGGTGCAGTGTATCGCAGCATGTGTGAGGAGGAAGTACAAACTCCTTAGAAAGTGGTCAGACTGGTAATCAAACCAGGTCGCTGTCCACTGCGAAAAAGGCGTTGATATCTACTGGTCTGATTTTTATCTTTTAGCAGTGTAAGATATTCTGGACCTTGGATATTTAAACTGAAATGGATAAATAGTGACATCTTGTGAAGCATCTTTGTGTAACTTTTTTTTTCTTCAAGTCGCTTTATTTTGTTAAAAAGCAGATTTATTTTTTCTCCTCTGGGTTTTTTTCCATGGTTTCTATGAATTGATATCATGGTTTCTGTTTGTTTTTTTTTCTTTGTCATCTACTGTACATCCTGGGGTACACAAAGTTCATAGTTCAGTTCACACTATGGTTTGGACATCACAGATTGGTATGAGTTCAGTACAATGAGATTTAAGCAACAAAAAATTGAAATGCATAGGGCTAGGTTTCACTATCACTTATTTTGAGCAGACAGCAGTAAAAGTTACCATCCACCAACCCGTACAGTAGTCTAGTTGATAGACCTGTAGTGACTAAAACATCTCTTGTGTTATTTAAAGAAATCACCCTTAGTAGTAAAGAGAGCCTGAGATAGCAGCTACAGTCGGGTATCATTTTGCCAACTGCCAGCTTTGGTTAGTTCTTTGGTTTTAAAAAAAAAAAAAAAAAAAAATTAGGAGCTAAAATGTTTTCATGTATTACATAGTATAAACAGCAAACAAACTCACACTGAACATTTTGTATATGCTGAAATGTATTTCTTATGCAATGAAAATATTACAAAATTAAATAGCAATACAGTGCTGATTAACAAAATTAAATACCTGTGCCTTTTAAGAGCAATGAATCACATTTGTGATGACGTTTGTGATTGATTACTGTATCAATCCATTATACACTTTGTGTATACCGGTAAAGTGTCGGGACCACTGATTTGCACATAAACCAATGGGATGGAATCTTTTATCGAGGCTTGAGCACTTTTAATAAATATTTGAAGCCGAGGTCATCTTCCACTGCATATGGCTGCATAGTTAATGAAATGTAAATGCTAATTGCTTCTGTCAATTTTTTTTTTTTTTTTTTGCTCTGTCTGCAGTCTCATCTAGAGGTGGCTTAAGGACATCGGGGATCAGTAGTTGGACTACTGTTCTGTTGTGTGTGTGTGTGTGTGTGTGTTTATTGGCCTAGCTCTGGTGATTGGAACATACTGTATGGGTGATACTGTTGAATATGTGTTAGCATGTTTAGATGTTTCCACACACTGTTCTTGTCTGATCTACCACTTCCTAACCATTATTGCTATAATTCACTGGAAACCCAAAATGTTCCACAGAGCTGATTTTAAAAGAATAAGGTGGGTCTTCCAGGTCATCTGAAGCGTTTGCCATAGTGCGACTGATTTCATGAGATGCCAATCAGCTTGTGGCTAAATGTGCTAAAGGCTTACAGTTTATGCTTGTAATTTTGGTTCCACATTGCATTAATCTTCGCACATTCACCGCATATTCTCTGTACAACTGTATGTACCAAACGACAATGCCTGTAACAGTGATGGCTTGGTATGAATACTGTACATGTACTGTTTCAGCTCTAGTACGTTCCATTTCAAAGAACTCGATGGCAATCTGAAAAACACTTTGTCGAGGGAACATATTTGTACTTTCTACAATGTCCCCTGTTCCTCCAGGTGAATGGGGATGAAAGACTGCCCTAAGTGTCCACAGTGGTCCAGTCAATGTGAAGCTTCTAGTTTATTACCTTTCCTTTCCAACCTAATAACCCTGAATTCAATTGGAGCTTGAGCTACCTATTTTACATCATGATTTCAAAGTGTAATGGTGCATTGCTCAAATGTCCACCGTTGTACTAATCTCATTCCACCTACAGCCTAATGTCTCTGAAGCTGTTGTTTGCTTGCTTGATTTCACCAATGTAGAGATTTATGCAGCAACATCTAGTGGCATGCAGTTCAAATGCAATCTACTTATGATTAACCAACGTTGGACTTTCAAATGAAAATAGGCTCCATCCCTCTGTGTATTTGGTAAGATTCTGCAAGTCTCATAATCACTGCCTACTTAATGATAAATAATATTAGGCAGTAGGATTAACATCAAATTTTGAAATTGGTTAGAACAAAACACCGCCACCCCTACTCTTCCGTCTAAGGTGATATGAACAGTGTTTTTTGTGTTGGTTGCAGACTCTCTTCTGATTTTCATTTGTGATTTTCTTCTGTATATTTCAGGGATGATTCAGAGGCTTGAGGTGGTGCAGTCGGTACTTGGGGACCTACAAGAAGCTACAGAATGCACTGGTCTGAAAAAACTTGTTGGTGTGGCCCGGGACGCAGAAACGGCTCTGTCTCTGTTCCACCTTCCAGAGGGCCATGGCCAGAGTATTCCAGAGAGGATTGATGTAGACCCTGTTGCTAAAAGCCTTTACCCAGAAGATGCTCCCAGTGATATGCTCCCACTGGCATGTAAGGGTGATGGCAACCTGCTCTTTGATGTTGCCAGCATTCTTCTGGTGGGCAACACCAGCCTCAGCCTGGAGCTGCGGGTCAGAACAGTGGTGGAGATGCTTCTTCGGAAACACTACTACCTGAATGGCATGATTGACTCCAAAGTCATGCTCCAGGCAGCCAAGTTTTCTCTCTGCACAGAGGAGTCTGCTGAGAAGATGAATCTCCCAATGGCCGTGCTGGAAGCTATTTTTGATGCTGACGTCAAAGCCACCTGCTTCCCTGGCACGTATGCCAACATGTGGCATATTTATGCCCTGGCATCTGTCCTGCAGTGCAATATCTATTCCATTTACCCAATGTACAATCTGAAGATTCGTCCTTATTTCAACAGACTGATTCGGCCCAGGTCTCGCCCTCCGGACTCCTGCATGGCAACTTTGCATATCATGTGGTCAGGAGAGCTACAGTCACAGTCTGTGTTCAAGCCTCAGCACTTTTTACCTGTTGTGCAGATTGGGATGCTTCATACTGAAGGTGAGGATCAGGGTTGTGCCTCACCACTCAAGACCCTAGAGCTTTTGAGCCAGGACCCTCAGATATCTTACTCCAGCCTCAAGGACCGATATAACATTACCAAGAGCACATTCTACAGGTGGAAGCGACAGACTCAAGAGCACCGAAAGAAGTCAGCCACCCGCTATGAGGCCAAACACTTCTTGCAGATGTGCTTCTTGGAAGGCAACCTGTTGCCTCTCAATCAATTTAAGGAGTTTTTCCCTGAAATATCCCGTTCCACATATTATGCCTGGAAACATGAACTGCTGCAGATGGGTGACTCGGTGGTCCCGGTCAGTGGCAAACACCTGGATGAGTTGGAGCCGGAAGACTACTCTCCTCAAGGAAAGGATAGCCCAAATGTTCAAGTCAACCAGTCCCAACAGAATATACAGTTGATGGTTGGAGAGAAGCTTGCTGGTGACCGAGCCCAGAATTTTGCATATATGCAGGAAGCCAAAAGACGTTTGCAGCAGTGTATCGCTATGAACAACCTGCTTCCATACAGACACTTTAAAAAGAGTTTTCCTGGAATTTCCAGATCTACCTACTATAACTGGCGGAGAGAGGCTCTTCTGGCAAACCCTGGCTTTAAAGATGCTTTAGGAAGTAGTGAAGACAGCTTAGATGCCGAGAAAATGCCTATTCCTAATGGCCAGACTTCCACTGCTGCAATTTTGGGATCATCTTCTCCTGTTTGTGATTTCACACCTCGTCGTCGGGTAGAAACAAACTCCCACATGCTGTCAAACGAGAGGAAAATGATGAGGGATAGGGCTAAGAAATTTGTCAGGCAGTTGAACGTATCCTTCTCGACATTCAGGGTGAAGTTCCCATCTATTTCTCCATCTTTCTTTTGGCTTTGGAAAAAGAGTAGTGCAACCAAGACGTCTAATAAAAGCTTGGACTGGAGCTTGGGCTTGGGTTTGTCACTTCTTAGCCCATCACCTCTGTGTGAGCCCTCAATGACGGATAATAGGGCCCTAGCACCCTTGTCAAAAGGCAACGGGCAGCTCACTAAAAGCCCCCTTAGCCCCTACAATGCCACTATTTCCTCCACCTATAGCTTCCCAGAAGAGTGTGCAGATGAACAGGTCTTTCTCATGGATGTTGTGGCCCTGGCCAACTTCAAGGCCAAAGCAAAGCTTTTCCTGCAGCAACGCTTTGAAGAAAAGGCCTTTCCAACCTTCAAGGAGTTCCGTTCTTACTTCCCGCTCACCCCACGCTCCACTTTCTACATGTGGAAACGGGCTCTGCACCACGGTCTGTCACTAGTCCACGCCTGAAGAGCATATGCCTTCTTGTGCACAGAATGAACTTTTTTCATAGTATAAAAGTTTTGTACATAATTTTTTTTTTTTTTTTTTTTTTTTTTTTTGGAAAAACTTAATGTATTTCAGGGATTAAATATTTGACTATAAGCCATATGTCTAATTTGCTTTTTTTGATGACCAGAAATTCTACACTTTTTTCAAAAAAAAATTTTTTTCTGTAAAATTGAAAAGGATAGCTGAGTTATGTTTGCTTAAGAATGCCAAATAAAGCTTTGAAATTTATGCAAAAAACAGATTCATGTCATATTTTTTTTTTTTTTACCTGTGAGTAAGGGATAATGTTCAGACTTCTATTAATGGTTTGCATGATGGTGCAGTGTTTAATGCTACTGTACAGCTTCATGCATCTGGTGTCCTGTCTGACTGCCGTCTGTGGTGGTTGTACAGTCTCGTGTCACAGGGTTTTTGTGCAGGTATTTTTTCCCACCTTCCACATCCTCAAGGCATGTTAGTTTTGTTGTGGTGTTGGGTAATTTGGAGACTAAGACAGATTTGCAAGATTGAGTGACGTGTACTGTGTTAGTTTTCAGCCTAGACAGGCTATTGCTGACTCTCTAATGTGTTCTACTCTTGGAGTGCTCTTAGGTTACACCAGTGTGGATTAGCCTTGACCCACAGAGGTATGGCACGAAGCTGAAGGTGATGCTTTTTGAAATTCAGATGTTCAGTTATTCTCTTCTGTAAGTGGAGACTGAAGGGTTATGTTTTGCAGAGTCCGCCTTGTAACTTAGGTCAGAGTGTCACTCCAGTAAACCGTTCTAATTCCTGCTTGAAGTGGATGTTTGATATAAAGCTCTTGTACCATACCACCCAAAACTCTGAGATCAGACTAAATTGGCTCATTTGTTGCCTACTTAATGATCGAGATCGATTGCCCCCCTCTTCCAACTGATCCAAGCTCATATACAAAATTCTCTAGGCAGCAATCATAAATGTTGGTGGTAAGACTTATCTATGTTGGGTTCTCCCTATTGTGGGTGTAATCCTGATTTAAAAATTATTAAAATGTGGGAAACAAGCAAGTATACTTGACTCCCCATTACATAGATTTACATTCCTATTTGTTCTTCGTAGTGTGGATTTGTAGTGGACAGTGTTGTGCATGAACTAGTTAAAGAGTGCGTTCATTGAACAAGCTCATTTTTCTAAGAATGGTGAACGTAACGCATTTGCAAGTGAAGAACTTCAACGTGAACTAGTTCAGTTTTGTGTGACATTCTGGATCTGGTTTAGGTCCAGATTAAATGTTTTGCCTTGCCCTGTAATGTAGGAGTGGAGCCGAATTCAGTATTCGGAGAAGCACAAATAGTGGATTATTACAAATATTTATTGCATACGAATTTTTTTCCATTTATTTGTATTCAGAAAAAATATCAAATAGGCACTGTCTGTGTCTGCCTGCTTTTGCTTTTAGGAAAATGTTGTACTTTGCGAGGCCACTTTATATTTTTTTCCGTTGGTCATGTGACGTGAATTTTGACCGGCAGTGTAATCGGTTAATTCACCTACACGCTGGTTTCACTGTCACCATTTGTGTCACATGGTTGGAAATAAAGCAGTAATTTATATGTATACTTGCATCTACACTGTATTTAATTTCTTTTTTCACTGGGAGGATATTAGCATCTATGGTTATATATGTTTGTTGCTGGGTATAACTCAAGTGTAATTAAAAAATCTTGCATTTTATTCAAGAACACTATTAGCCTAATATAAGACCTGCAAAATTAAAAAAGTAAACTCATGGGTCATTTATTCTCCTTAAAAAATACAAAATGAACTAGTTCAAAATTGAAATGGTGAACTATGAACATAAATTTTATTCATTTAAATCTGTATGAACTGAGCTTTGAGCTAGTGCAAGGTCACACCTGCCAAGAACAACACTGGTAGTGGATTTGTGATCCCTGTATGTGATGTTCATGACAGAGTATGCTGAACTTGAGTTCCCCTTTGGCAGAATTGTGAGTCATGAAGAGTTGGCCTTGCAGTCTGGTGGCAGATGTTGCATGGTGGGGGAGTTTAGGACCTGCAGTCAGAGCTGTAGCTAAGGTGAGGGTGGTGTGGCTTCATGGGTCTTAGTCACCTAAACCCAGTTATTATTGATGCCTGCTGTGCTCCATTTGGCTCACCTGGAGAGAGCTTGAACCATAAAAGAGGTTTCCTTATTTGACCTGAAACCTAGCATGCTGCTTCCAACGGCCCTGAAAAATTTCCAAGATTATTCCAACAGATTAAACCTATCCCTAAAATGTACTGAGGCAGAACACTCTCTACGGAAAATGACATTGCAGGTAATCAAAGCAAGGTCCACAGCATCTCTGTTTCATTCACAGAGCAAACGTGGAAGCAATATATGTTGGACTAAGTTTTTAGTTTAATATTGTGGTTTGTTTTCTTAAAAGGTGAGAGAGAATCTGGACCTTGGATAAACAAAAGGAAAGTTAGTGACATCTTGTGGATACATGGTGTAACTTCATTTTTTTTTTTTTTGTGTCCCAGTTGCCCTGGGAGTATGGCACTGCTCTTAAGTGGTCTGAGTCCAGTCCATGTGAAGCTTTTAGTTACTGCCTTTCCTTCCCCACTTCCAACCCAAATCAATATCTTAGAATTTCCACATTTACATGGGTCATAATCATATAAGCAGACAACACCTGTAATTAGGGTTTTTTTTTTGCTTATTTATGATTAGTACTGCCGTCTCATATGTCCAGTGTATAATTTCTGCCTGTGTGGAGTTGGTGTGTTCCCTGCAAGTCAGTAGGGGGTCTTTCTCCCACATCTCCAAAGTCGTATCTTTGGTTAGCTGGCAATTCTAAATTGCTCAAAAAAAATTAAAGGAATACTTTGAAAACACATCAGATCTCAACGGGGGGAATCATGCTGGATATTTACAGTATTCTGATAAGGACTGTGTAATGTGTTAGGAACAAAAGGTTGCCACATCATTTGATATAAATGAAAATTATCAACCTAGTGAGGGCTGAATTCAAAGAAGCCCCAAAAATGAAAGTGAAAAAATGATGCGGCAGGCTAGTGCATTTTGCAGAAATTTTATTGCAGCAACTCAAAATCGTACTCTGTAGTTTGTATGTATGCCTGACAATGGCAGGGGGGGGGGGGGTCATGCCCCTAATGAGACAACAGATGGTGTCCTGGGGGATCTCCTCCTAGGTCTGGACCAGCGCATCACTGAGGTCCTGCACAGTCTGAGGCATTGGATGGACCGAAACATAGTGTCCCAAAGGTGTTCTACTGGATTTAGGTCAGGCGAGTGTGGGGGCCAGTCAATGGTATCAATTCCTTCATCCTCCATAAACTGCCTGCATATCTCGCCACATGAGGCTGGGCATGGTCGTGCACCAGGAGGAACCCATGACCCACTGCACCAGCACAGGGTCTGACAATAGGTCCAAGGATTTCATCCCGATACCTAATGGCAGTCAAGGTGCCGTTGTCTTAGCTTGTAGAGGTCTGTGCATCCCTCCATGGATATATCTCCCCAGACCATCACTGACCCACCATCAAACCGGTCATGCTGAACAATGTTACAGGCAGCTTAACGTTCTCCATGGCTTCTCCAGACCCTTTCACATCTGTCACCTGTGCTTAGGGTGAGCCTGCTCTCATCTGTGAAAAGCACAGGGCGCCAGTCGTGGACTTACCAATTCTGGTATTCTATGGCAAATGCCAATCAAGCTCCATGGTGACGGGCAGTGAGCACAGGGCCCACTAAAGGACATCAGGCCCTCAGGCCACCCTCATGAAGTCTGTTTCTGATTGTCTGGTCAGAGACATTTCACACCAGTGGCCTGCTGGAGATCATTTTGTAGGGCTCTGGCAGTGCTCATCCTGGTCCTCCTTGCCCAAAGGAGCAGATACTGGTCCTGCTGATGGGTTAAGGACCTTCTACTGCCCTGTCCAGCTCTCCTAGAGTAACTGCCTTTCTCCTGGAATCTCCTCCATGCCCTTCAGACTGTGTTGGGAGACACAGCAAACCTTCTGGCAACGGCATGTATTGATGTGCCATCCTGGAGTAGTTGGACTACCTGTGCAATCTCTGTAGGGTCCAGGCATCGCCTCATGCTACCAGTAGTGACACTGACCGTAGCCAAATGCAAAACGAGTGAAAAAACAGTCAGAAATGATGAGGAGGGAAAAATGTCAGTGGCCTCCACCTGTTAAACCATTCATGTTTTGGGGGTCGTCTGATTGTTGCCCCTCTAGTGTACCAAAGCAGCTGAAACCGATTAACAACCCCCTCTGCTACTTAACTGACCTGATCAATATCCCAGAAGTTTCATTCACTTGTTGCTATACTCTGATTAATAAGTGTTCCTTTAATTTTTTTGAGCTGTATACTTTGGGTGAATGTGCCCTGCCCAGACTCAATGGCTGTCACTCAACTTATGCTGTCGGGATAAGGGTTGACACCTCCATGCCCCTGAAATGGATTAAGTGGATTTGAGAATATATGTTGTGTTATGGTTTTATTAGACTCTGGCCACTTTATTAGGCACAGCAGTTACAGAAACACTCAAACCAGCACATATGGCTCCAACAATCACGCCACGGTCACAATCACTGGATTTTCCAGTTCAGTTTTACTACACACACTAAGAAGTGCAGGCTATGTTAACTACTGTAGCAATCTGAATCTGCCCTGCAATGGATTTATGCCCAGTCCAGAGTAAAATTAGATTTTATTAATCCCATTTGGAAATTTAGAGGCATATACCAACAGAGCCATAAAAACAGGGATATGTTTTCCAAGGACAAATAATACAGTATATATATCAATCAATAAATAAATAAAAATAAACATGAGTATATATATATTGTACAGATATTTCAAAATGAACTGAATGAGTGCCTGGGGAAAGCACTGAATTGCCTGATAGCAGTATGCAGAAAAGACACCCAGAGGTGCTTCTTAGGACACCATGGTAGAATAATCCTGCGGCTAAAAGTGCTCCAGGACAGCGCCTCCTGGAGGGGATGGAGGGGATTTTTCATGATGGCGTCCAATTTTGCCCAAATCCTCTTTGTTACAGCAGTTTCGCAGTGTGCCCAGCGTTCACCTGGTGATGACATAGGCTTTCCTGATAAGTTTATTCAGGCATTGTGCTTCTTTTGAGCTCAGGTTGCTTCCCCAGGAGACCACAGCATAGAACGCCACACTGCCTACTATGGGCTGATAGAACATTTTCAGCAGCTTGCTACACACAACAGAAGACCGGGGGCTCCTTAGCAAGTACAGTCTGTTCTGGTCTTTCTTGTTTAGTGCCATTTTGTTGCCAGACCAGTCCAGTTTGTTGTTTATGTGGACCCCCAGGTACTTGTAGCTCGGCACCACTTCAATGTCCTCGTCCCAGATGGTGAAAGATCTGAGGTTTCTTGGCACACTTGAAGTCCACCATCAGCTCTTTTCTTTTTCTGATCTTGAGTTTCAAGTTGTTGATAACTGCTCTGTATTCAGTGCTGCCAGATAAGCACCTTGTGACCCTAAAATTGGATTAAGCATGTCTAAGATTTTTTTTTTTCGTTATGCTATGACTTAACTAAGGCTATATAAAATGGGGGTGGGAGGAGTAAGTGTTCTAATTTAGTACATCACATTGTTAAAATCAGAACTTAAATAAAAAAAAATGATCTGTATTAGAAATTAGTCAACATGTAAATTTTGAGTATTACTCACTGAACATTTTAAGTTAGATTAAGGTAAACCACCTGCAGTGGGCTGGCGCCCTGCCCAGGGTTTGTTTCCTGCCTTGTGTTGCCTGGGATTGGCTCCAGCAGACCCCGTGACCCTGTAGTTAGGCTATAGAGGGTTGGATAATGGATGGATGGATAAACCACAGCATGTAAATGATGTTCGCCATTGGTTTGACATGTGCTCTATTTTTTACCGGCGTGATCTATTTAGGACTGTTCGATATCACTTTTGCTTCTGTCCATTTTGTGAACTCCTGTTAAAGTAACATTATCTTGAGGGTCGCCATCGTCAGCGCTGTTCTGACCCCTATCGGCGCAGGCGTCCATCAATGCCGATGACAACACACACCGAAAAATGACGTCTTTAGTAATTATATGCCATTTTCTTAAACGTAAGACTGTTTCAGCTTTCGCATGTGTTATTTAGTAATGCATCATTTGGGGACACGAAACGGAGAATACAAAAAAAATCTCAAAAAAAATATTACAGATACTGGCTGGCAGAGATCAGGTTTATGTGAATGCAGCATGTTAATCGGTGCAGTGACAGTAGTAGTATAACGCAACCCGCAGCTAATTAGTACAATATTGAAAATAAATAAATAACCATACGTAAAAAGCAACACCAAACGATACATAGGCATAAGAATACTTAACAGGTGGCCGAGGTGGTCTCATGTTGTCCTCAATACGAGTACCATTACAACCTGCGGTTAAAACCTGTTCTTGCAAACGGGATCAGGCAAAAATCTAATATTTCAAATCTTATACTTATTTCGCTTTTTCCCCCTTTTTACACTTACATAGCGCCGCCGCGTGTCTTCCTCTATCCTTACCTGTCTTCTTTAAGCCACGCCCACTGCACGGCACTGTGGCGCGCTTGTCTTTTGCCAGTTTTGCCGTCGCTCTTTAGCGGAAGGTGGCACTGCCAGCAGGCACTAAGCTGCCCCACAGACGCGTCTGACCCAGCTCGACGCAGCAGCGCTGACGGCACAGTCTCTTTACTCAGCGAGCCACAGGGGAGCCCATTAAATTGTCCGCTCTGTTTACTTGTTTTCTTTTGCCTTTTTTTGGTTCAACGAGCACTGCACCCTCCATCTGCCGAAGAGAGCCAAGCCGTTAAGTTAAGAGAAGCGCAGCCTCATTCGGCGCTGAGCGGCTCAGCTCTTCATCCATTAGCCTTTTTCTAAGCTGCCAACAGACACCAGCCGAGAGTTTTATTAATAACACCCGCCAGAGATACTTGAGGCGAGGCGAGCACTTCTTTCCCGGTTTTGATTAAACAACGACCGTTAAGCTTTACACCCTGTTTACTCTGCAGGCATGAAAGCCGGAATATTATTTAACAGGATGTCATTATGGCCACCGTGTGGTCACTGCATGTTTCACTTTGACGATGGAATATCGAGGGCTGGTAGCTGGAAAGCTTTGCATTCTGAACACTAGGCGAATATACACAAGACAGGATAACATGCATATATTGTCAAGAACGTAAGAACCTAAGACGTTTGACAAACGACAGGAGACCATTCAGTCCTTCAAGTTTGATTGTTTAGCTAATAGCTAAGCTGCCCCCATACCTCATCCAGATCCTTCTTAAAGTTGTCAAGCTACTTGTCTTCATAGTTTGCTCCAGAGTCCCACAACTATTTGGGTAATGAAGAGCTTCCTGGCTTCAGTTCTAAATGCACTTCCCCTTAATTTCCACTGATGTCCTCATGTCTGTGATTCCACCTTAAGCCAAAGGAATGTTGTGGGATCTACTTCATTGATGGTTTTGAGGATTTTAAATACCTGGATTAGGTCCACATGCAGTCTTCTCTGCTCGAGACTAAATGTTTTTGATTCTCCGAGTCTGTCAGAATAGGACCTGTCCTCTGCACCGCTTCAAGTGCTGCTATGTCTTTCTTGTACTGTGGTGACCAGAACTTAGCACAATACTCCAAATGTACATTATATAGTTTGAGATAAACGTCCCTTGACTTAAATTCAACAGTTTTTATGAGAAAACCTAACATTTTATTTGCCTTTTTAACCGCTTCTGTTCATTACTTAGATGATAAAAATGTTGTGTCAACACATACCCCAAATCCTTTTCAGAGGATGCTTCCTGTATGACAGTGTCTCTCGTCTTGTATTTATAACTGATGTTTTCTTGCCCATGTGTAGCACTTTGCACTTTTCTACATTAAACTGAACTTTCCAAGTATTTGCCCAATTCTGATGCATGCCTAGATCTGAACTGAATTATTTTTGCTGCCTCCTCAGTGCCTGCCATCCCTCCAATTTTACAGTAGTGTCATCTGCGAATTGGACAAGTTTACTAACTACACCAAAATCGATGCCATTAATATAAATCAGAAAAAGTAATGGTCCAAGACCCCCAAGGGACTCCTTTCTCCATGTGGACCATTCGCCTCTTATCTGTACTCTTTTTCTCCTGCCATCTTGAGATCCAGTTTTGTAGGTTACTTTTGATGCCTACAGCTTTTAGTTTCAGAATTAATCTTTAGTGTGGGACTGTATAAGATGCTTTTTGAAAGTCTAGGTAAATTATGTTGTATGCTTCATTTTAGTCAACTATTTCAGTTGCTTCTTTAAAAAAAATCTAAAAGATTGGTTTGACAGGACCTTCCTCTCATAAACCCACGCTGGCTGCTATTTAAAACATTATTTTCATTTAGGTACTGTAATGTTCTAATTTATTTCTTATGTGGCGGACGGCCGGGATGCCCCTTTGACACTGGATCCGGGGGAGCAGCCATGGGATGCACACTACATCTCCCGGAACACTTGGTGGCAGACCCACTGGGTTGCATAGGGGCCACAATTGTGTTACACTGGAGCTCATCCCTGTTGGGCTCCGTGGCCACCACCAGGGCGAGCTGCACGGCTTCCTGAGCCTGTCTGGGCTGTGACGCAGCCACACCCGGAAGTGCAGCCTAATTTAGGTCAATTATCACTTGGAGTGCTTCCGGGTGGGCTATAAGAGAAGCCGACACCCACCACTCAAGGAGCCAGAGTCTGGAGGAGGGTGACAAAGCTGCCGAGAGGATTGGAGAGAAGAGTATTTTTGTTTTGGTGTTTCTGTTTGTGATTTTGGGACTGTGTTGTGTCTGTCGGTACAGGGAAGATGTAGCCTACAGACAAAGAAAATAAAACATGTATTTGGTTTTTTTAGTATGCCTGTGTCAGGTCCGGCGCCAATATACTGCCTTGTCACACTTATTATAATTTCCATAAATTTGCATAGCACATAAGTAGATGTAAGGTCAAAGAAAACATGGGAACCCATCTGGTCCTGCTTTAGAGGGATGCAGGAGAGCTAGTGAATCTGTCTGTAGAAGTTACACAGTGATCTTCATTCAACTTTGGGAGAAGCCCAAACTGAGTGAGATGGTGTAAGAAGTGGGATTACCTGATCACTTGTGATGCAAGTCCAGCTGATGAATAGTACAACATGTCTCTGGAGCTGCCTTGGCTTTTCGGTCCTTTGCTGTGACCCATGGCTGGAAGAAACTGACATGAATCAGACACGATTCTTGCCTCTGCCAGCTGCCCAGATTTGAACCTCCACCTACTTCCCACCCTATGCTTTTAGCGTCATATTAATTCTGACTCCCTATGAAATCTTACCGACAAACATTTCTGGTGATAGGATATTTGCAAACTAACCAGCCTTTCAAATAAGAATAGAACCTCAAGCACATGTGTCTGTGCATTTGTACAATGGGCATGCTGGCAGGAGCGCACACAGGTTTCAGGTGCACACCATAGTCACTAGGGGGCAACACTTTCTGAAATTAAAGGCCAACTAAGAATGTGTATTTACTTAGTTGTCCTCATATTTCCACCATGCGAGCCCTGGCAAGGTAAAGGACTCATTCAAGTTCAAAGACAGGGATAGTTGAAAGGGCTACATGGTAAATACAGTACATATAATATCTTTGTATCACACATAATAGCTTGTAGAACCTTTCAGGAGCTATGAAATTCTTTCCATATTTCTACAAATTAGAAATATTAAATGGTGTGGGCAAAACCATGGAACCTTGTGAGTTGTAGTAACATGCTTTAGTCACTAGGGGGAAGCACTAATGGCAATTAAGGGGCAAGTGATACTGTATGTGATACAATTATTTCTGTATTTGTAGATTGTGAACTTTAGCAAGTTCAGTGACTGGGCCTCACAATTTGTTGGTGTTGTGGACTGAGCAAACTTCTCAATAGCAGTAGAACACCTTGGCTCCTAGGAGGCCACACTAACTGACATAAAAATGAGGTTAAAGAGTGTGCATTTGTTATTGTAAAATACACATGTGAACAAGCTCGCTGGAAAGCATGCAGACATAACCTAAATACTTACTGAATGAAAGAAGAACAACCACCCCATGAATCCATTCATCTATTAGTCTTCAGTTATTGCAACAACTTGACATGCTGCTATCTGATAGAACAATTTCAGATCAACATCAATGGCAGGATGATTCTAGATTCCAAATTTCAAATGTACAGTCATATGAAAAAGTTTGGGAACCCCTCTTAATTCTTTGGATTTTTGTTTATTATTGGCTGAGCTTTCAAAGTAGCAACTTCCTTTTAATATATGACATGCCTTATGGAAACAGTAGTATTTCAGCAGTGACATTAAGTTTATTGGATTAACATAAAATATGCAATATGCATCATAACAAAATTAGACAGGTGCATAAATGTGGGCACCCCAACAGAGATATTACATCAATACTTAGCTGAGCCTCCTTTTGCAAATATAACAGCCTCTAGATGCTGTCCTCCTATAGCCTTTGATGAGTGTCTGGATTCTGGATGGAGGTATTTTTGACCATTCTTCCATACAAAATATCTCCAGTTCAGTTAAATTTGATGGCTGTCGAGCATGGATAGACTGCTTCAAATCATCTCATAGATTTTCGATGATATTCAAGTCAGGGGACTGTGACGCCCATTCCAGAACATTGTACTTCTACCTCTGCATGAATGCCTTTGTAGATTTTGAACTGTGTTTTGGGTCATTGTCTTGTTGGAATATCCAACCCCTGCGTAACTTCAACTTTGTGACTGATGCTTGAACATTATCCTGAAGAATTTGTTGATATTGTGTTGAATTAATCCAACCCTCGACTTTAACAGGGGCCCCAGTCCCTGAACTAGCCACACAGTCCCATAGCATGATGGAACCTCCACCAAATTTGACAGTAGGTAGCAGGTGTTTTTCTTGGAATGCGGAGTTCTTCTTCCACCATGCAAAGCACTTTTTGTTTTGACCAAATAACTCAAATTTTGTCTCTTCAGTCCAAAGCACTTTGTTCCAAAATGAATCTGGCTTGTCTAAATGAGCATTTGCATACGACAAGCGACTCTGTTTGTGGCGTGAGTGCAGAAAGGGCTTCTTTCTCATCACACTACCATACAGATGTTCTTTGTGCAAATTGCACTGAATTGCACTGAACTGTAGAATGTACAGATACACTGCAGCAAGATGTTCTTGCAGGCCTTTGGAGGTGATCTGTGGGTTGTCTGTAACCATTCTCACAATCCTGTGCATATGCCGCTCCTGTATTTTTCTTGGCCTGTCAGACCTGCTGGGTTTAACAGCAACTGTGCCTGTGGCCTTCCATTTCCTGATTACATTCCTTACAGTTGAAACTGACAGTTTAAACCTCTGAGATGGCTTTCTGTAGCCTTCCCCTAAACCACCATACTGAACAATCTTTGTTTTCAGATCTTTTGAGAGTTGCTTTGAAGATCCCATGCTGTCCCTCTTCAGAGGAGAGTCAAAGAGAAGCACAACTTGCAATTGACCACCTTAAATACCTTTTCTTATGATTGGACACACCCGTCTATGAAGTTCAAGGCTTAACAAGCTAATCCAACCAATTTGGTGTTGCAGGTAATCAGTATTGAGCAGTTACATACATTCAAATCAGCAAAATTACAAGGGGACCCACATTTTTGCAGTTTTCCACATTTGATTTAATTTCATACAACTAAATACTGCTTCACTAAAAATCTTTGTTGGAAAACACCCCAGTACTCAGATGTTCCTAGGAAATGAAAGACATACCACTGTTGACTTTTTTGTTGAAAGTAGAGTAAACTATTATGCAGACTGAGAGGAGTTCCCAAATGTTTTTATATGACTGTATTTATAAAGCACATTTAAAGCAACCAATGGCTAACCAAATAAAAATCAAATAAAAAAAATTATATAAACAATAAGCCACAATAAAAAAAATATCACAATACATAAACATTAGGCTCACCCTCCGAAAACCAAACCAAAGGACATTCCCATCTCCATTACAATCTCCATTACACTACATCCCCAAAAGCCATATTAAGAAGGTGAGATTTAAATGTCAGAACAGTTCTGACATCTGGAGGAAGTGCAATCCCAAAGTTTTGAGGCAGCCTCTGAAAAAAAGCATCATCCCCACTCCAAATGTGGTGACAGTGTGACACCCGCAAAAACGATTGCAAAGAAGATCTGAGCACCCTGGAGGTGGAATACTTCAAAAGAAAAATGAAATATGGGGAAGAATTGGGTTATTGAGGGCTTTTACACTCCTAAAAATAAAAGTGTCAGAGTGGTTCTTCAGAGTGATGCCATAAGGGAACCAGTTTTGGTTCCCAAAAGAACAATCCAAGTGAAGGTTCCAGAAGGATCCTTTTGATTTTTTTTAGCACCATAACAGGTTTCATAAGTAGTCCTAAATAAATGATATCAGATTTATGAAATACCTGTGGGTTTGTAATTTTAAAAGGACTACTGCTTCATGGAGGCTAAGTTCAGGTTTTCTTGATCTATTACTATCCTGCCAGGTAGCCTAACATACATTACAGATTTCTGTTTCACCCACATATTAGGAGCCTTTTGAAAGCCCCCCAAAAAACAAACTCATCTGCAAAGAACCCTTCACAGAATGAAATGGATCTTTATCAAACAATGGTTCTACCACACAGCCAAGTACTGTATACTGCCATTACAGAAACATCGTTTTTAAGAGTGTAGGGTGAAGGTACACTTTCTATGTTCTATGCAGTAAACGCTGTCTTCAAGTCTGAATTACAAACAGTCCACTCACTTGGTAGGATGGACATGCTTACTAATGTGTGAGTGTGTCTCATCATACAGTATGCTGCATCAAGATAGCCTTTTATAAAAAAACAAACAAACATAAAAAAAAACCTTTTAAAGAAAACTAGGGCACAGTGTCTGCTTGACTATTTTCCCTTATTTTTAATTATTTCTATCACCTGTACTTCCACTGCTGACACCAATGTATTAAGTAGTGACACGAGGCAAGGGTGACAATGGGGTAGTACTCCTATACTTCTTGAGACTTGTCATACTTGGTCTTGTTGGGAATATAGTGGCACATCATACTATGGAAAACAGAACCTTTCTTAATAAAATATTCTTCAGGAGAAAATTGTGGAATACTGAACATTTATTATTATTTAAAATTTTGAAATGTGTGATTTGCTCAAATTACATTAACCAATGCTGAACTACTGTTACAGAAAATTCCTACCAAAACCTATTACTGATTAAAGGTTTTGTTAATTGACTAATTAATTACTGACTTCTATTCTTTATATTCTGCTTTTAATTTGATAAATACCATCTTAGACAAGATAGAAGTAAAATCAATTTGACAACACACCGCATTTAACGTAGAACAAGTTGAAAACGTCTTGGCACAATTGACCACTAGATGGCAGCCGATATCTTCTGAGCTTCTCGTGGCATGGTGTCATAATAAGCACGGTGCCGCATTAGTGCTCATCGCCAGTAAGAAGATCTCTGCCAAAATATCAGACCAAAAACATAACAGTCTAGTAAAGCACATAAAAAATAACAACGTCATTATGTCTCACTTAAGTTGTTATGGTGGAAGTCGGGACTCTGGGTCGTCAGAGAGAGAACGAGGTCTTTAGGTACCTGGCTTGGAGCTTTATTAGACCTCTCAAATGGTTTGATTATGGCTGCCTTGTAAAAGCTTTTGCGCACTAGTTTTTGTGAAAATATTAAATGTTTTTTAGCCTCATTTACCCATGGCGACTTACGCGACCAAGATATTTTTCTATTCCATTTGTTTTATTTTGCACGTGGAGCACTTAGCTCATAGTCATATGGGTCAGCAATTGGGGGTGAATTTGCAGTATGGTGATTTAATGTCTGCTGTCACAGCGTTTTTTCTGTCGTCATCAGAATTTCCTTATCATAAGAATATTATCATGATGACAAATACCGTATGTAAAATACAAAAGATACTGTAAATTATCAGTCTCCGCTTTGTGGTCGATGTGTCTACTTAACATCTAGTCATTGCCGGTTAAATTCTAACCTTACTTAAAATGTAAAAGAGATTAATTTCTAACCCGTATTCTTCCATCTTTGAGATTCCTTGTCAGTTTAAAAAAAGATCAAATCTCCACTGTGTTTTGTAATACCTCATTTTCCATTAGAATCGTGATTAGTTTAGAGTCATTTGGATTCCTCACTTTCATCGATACATCAGTTTACCGAACCCACTGATTCTTATTTCCGAACCACAGGAGTCCAGTTGGCACTCCACGCTGCCAGGATAAGCATCAGCTGTAAATGTGGTGCCAGGCCGTCGCAGGGCATACACACCCATGTCTTTAAAGGTGTTGAGAAGGAGCCCCAACCAGTAGGCTCCAGTTAGAACGAACAAATGCAACGATCTCCTTTGTAATCTTTGCAGCGTAGTTATAAATGCGAGCGCTTGTGAAAGGCGCTGTATTAACAGTCGATTGATGTCTCCCCTTTTTATTACAGCTTTGTGATAAGCTCTTATGTGAAGGACTCTTGAGAGATTAAACACTATTTAAATTCGAATTATGGCATCATCACGATGAGCTTATGCATTAAGAAAGTACTCGCGTTGAAGGCATAATCTAACGTTGAATCTAACAAATCGATTAATTCCTTTCTGTTTTGTAAAGACTTTGCGATTGAGCAGCTTGTGAAACGTACCATATGGGATATAAATTATTAACTGCATCTATGCAAATGTGTGAAGACCATTTTTACAGATTTTTGATATGGAAAACATGTAGATAAAGGTTATTTCAACGTTTAAAAAGAAGGTTTCGTGCATAACGTTTTGGCTGTAGCCCTCATCTGGTGTGTATCCATTGAGAAAGGCGCTATATGATTGATACTGACGCCTTTATCCAAGGCGACTTACTTGAAAAGTACAATTGGTTACATTTCTTTTTGTTTTCCCAGTTGGAGCACAGGCAAGTGAAGTGACTTGTTCAGGGTCACACACCGTCAGTAGCGGGATTTGAACCCACATTATGAGGGATTGAAGTTCAAACTCCTAACCATATGCCAGACAAGGTAGCTGTTTACAATTTCACCTCGCGCTGCAATGGATCAAGTTAAGTCATTTTTTTATTATAGAACACATTAAAAAACAACAGAAGTTGACCAAAGTGCTACACAGCCTCCATAAATACAGCAATAAAAACGGAATATACGGTAGAAACTGCACACCTGCCCTTTTTCTACCCTGCTTATCCAATTCAGTGCCAAAGGCGCCAAATCTTAACAAGTCGCCAGTACTTCTGTCACAGGTGTCTGGTCACACTTATAGGTAATCTAACTTAGACACCATTAATATATCCGACTACGCCACCCAGTTTAATTAAGAGACTGGGAACTCCTGAAATTTACCAATAATAGCACACAGGTTTCTTTAAATTGGACGGTGAGTAAACACACAATGAAATACACAACAGTAATTTAGAAAAAAGCAACAGTAAGTTCTATTGTACAAGACAATATAAGGTACATTAAAAAGATAAACGAACATAACAGAACCTAAACGTATCAGGAATTAATGTCCTTTTTTTGTAAAAGGAAAATACACAGTCCACACTCTAAAAGTCCGTAAAAACAAGAATTGTAGGATACAACCTTTAGTGGTGTAGAGTCCAGTTTGGGCACTGTGTTACCCCAACACTTAATTGTTCATGGATGCACTCTGTTACCCGGCAGAAGGCTGTGCCAAATTGTTGACTCACTGTCAGCGTCTCTTTGTTGTTCCTTTTTCTTCCACTCTGGGCTCCTTGTGTGGCTGGGACCTAGGCACGCCTCATTCCTCGTCTGTCAGCTTTGCTTGGTCCTCTCATGCGGCTTCCCTCTTTCGCTGGACCCACAACTGGCGTCTCCTTGTGGAGCTGTCTCTTCCTCCCTGGAAGTATATGTTGCCGTCCTTGTGCCTCACGTCGTGCCAGCCAGGTACCCTTGTCTGCCTGCGAGCCCCTGTGCCCTGTCCGAGTGTCTTGGCAGCGTTTCCTGTGGACTCTCCCTCCTGCCTTCTGCTGGCCAGCAGTTTATATTTACTTCACCCCTCTCTTGTCAGTCCTGGACAAACAGTCTAATCAATGGCACCTCTAAGTTGCCTGGGTTTAACAATTAATAAAAACATAAGTTAACAAAATGTATGGTTACCAAACATTAATAAGTTCAGATATGCTGATTAGGAGCCAATATTTCCAAGCCAGGTAAATACAGACATTCTTCTAAGGCCAAACTTCAAAGCAGTGATTCCCTTGCAGGACAGCAAATACCACTAATAGGTACAGATATGCTGATTAGAAACCAATATTTCCAAGCCAGGTAAATACAAACATTCTCTAAGGTCAGACTTCAAAGCAGTGATTCCCTTGCAGGATAGCAAATACCATTAATAAGTACAGATAGCCTTTTAACTTCTCACCCCCCAGTCCCCAACAGTGGGTGCCTAATGGAACCACCCAGTGCACAAAAAAAATGTAAAAGTGTCCCCCTCTGACATCCCCCCAGACTTAACCATTGTCAGTCCCGGACAATCAGTTTAATCTTCTTATTCTCTATAATGGGCTGGGGGTCTCCCCAAATTTTCCCTCCTCGATCGGCACAACTCCATAGCTCCCCTCTCTGTGACATCCCTATTTTCTCTCGAGGCTGGGTTTCCCATTGTCCAAAACCCATATATGGGAAGTCCAGGTGGAGATGGTTCGGCCGTTGGGGCAGCTGAAGCACTTAGTGGAGACAAACAACAAGGCTTTAAAGCATTACGGTGCACATTTTTCTCTCTACCTCCCCCTTCTGGTCTCACTTTATACACCACCCCAGAATCCCCTACCTGGCCCAGCACCACATAGGGTTCTTGGTTCCCCCAACCTGTCAGCTTCCCTCTTCCTTGTCTGCCTCTATTTCTCAGCCATACCCTTTCTCCAGGAAGCAATGTAATAGCCTGAGCTTTCTTATGCCAAGCTGTATTATGTTGTACTGCCTTATCCATCATCCCCTTAGCAGCTTGACTTGTATTGGGTAGATTCTGCAGACGTCCCTTCACCCATTCTTCCCTCGTGCCCCCTCTGGCAGGGACCCTCACACTATGGCAGAAGGCTGGTTGTACGTATCTGCTGAATCCATTTTCCCGGTGTGCCTTGGCATGTCGACACACAGCAGAGCTGTTAGACCCTGCTTCCTGCGTACTGGGGGCTGCTCGAGACAGTACAACTGGTGACTCTGGAGCCTGAAAAACAGCCTGCCAACAAGCAGAGATTACATTCATTCCAATCAGCAATGGGCTTGTCTGGACCTCGTCTCTCACAATTACAACCCCTCTGGCTGGTAACTTCACAGTAGCCACCTCAAAATCCATGGTGGCATACCCTGTATAGGGGATATCCAACCCATTGGCAGCTTTCAGGGTTAGAAGAAACGGGGCCTGCCCAACTTCTATGTTATTTGCAAAATGCTGCTTGAAAAAGCTCTCTTGCATCAGGGTAACCTGGGATCCAGTGTCTAACAGTCCAGTTAAGGTTTTCCCTTCAATGGTGACCTGTACCACGGGACACTCACCAATAAGAGGGGATATGGCCTTTCGGGTTTCACTGTCCAACCCTGCTATCTGGCCCACAGCTGCAGGGTTCACAAGTTCAAAAGTAGGGCGCCCACTAGAGGATGGACAGTTCCGTGCCAAATGACCTGCTTGTCTGCACTGATTACAAATGGGCCTACCTTGTGAATCCCAGGCATAACAGCTGTTAGTGTGAGGCCTCCTATCTGGCTGAGAGTGTGCTAATGCCTGGGCAGCATCAACCTGTGGAACTGCTGGCCTCAGTTCCTTCAGCAGCTCCTGAGTCCATTCCTTCATCTGTGTTTTCAGGTCACCCATAATCTCGGCCTTGAACGCTAGTCTCCAGTCTGCCTGTGAATGAGAGTTAGTTGCGGACAACTCACCAATAGCTCCGCAATTTGCTTCCCTGTGTCCCGTATAATTACATTCCCCTTCCAGCAGCAGGGCCTCTTGATGCACTTCCCCAAAAGTTTTATGTGGATTATGGCGCACAAATGTCCGTAGTGCTTGTCGCAGTCCACTGTCATGGAGGCCCAACAAGAGCTGATCTCGCAGCTGTATATCGGAGGGGGCTTGGGCTGGGCTACGCTGTTGTAACCTGCAATGAAGTTCTCTCAATTTAAGGACAAAAGCCCTGAAAGGTTCATTAGTCCTTTGTGCACAACTGTAAAATTGGGACATCAGAGTAGCTAACGGGACTTGGTCACCGTATAATCTATCTAGAACCAGAAAAATCTTTGTAACCCTATCTCTTTCTTCCACACTCAACACACTGACTTCCCGTTTGGCATCCCCAGTCAAGGCTCCCATCACAATACTGACCTTTTGAGACTCCCCATATTCAGCAGCTTCTAATAACCCCTGCATCTGTTCTTTCCACTCAGCATATTTCAAATCACCTTTTTCCCCACTAAACTTGGCAATCCAAGGTGCACCGGCAAAAATAGGCATCATCATGATGAAAATAAAAACACAATAAAACTACCCCACAAAATCAATAACTAAATAAAAATGGATTTAAAAAAAATGCCTAGTACTTCCAAGTGTGTTATTCACAAGCCCAATCCTGCCGACTACTGCCAAAATTATGTCACAGGTGTCTGGTCACACTTATAGGTAATCTAACTTAGACACCATTAATATATCCGACTACGCCACCCAGTTTAATTAAGAGACTGGGAACTCCTGAAATTTACCAATAATAGCACACAGGTTTCTTTAAATTGGACGGTGAGTAAACACACAATGAAATACACAACAGTAATTTAGAAAAAAGCAACAGTAAGTTCTATTGTACAAGACAATATAAGGTACATTAAAAAGATAAACGAACATAACAGAACCTAAACGTATCAGGAATTAATGTCCTTTTTTTGTAAAAGGAAAATACACAGTCCACACTCTAAAAGTCCGTAAAAACAAGAATTGTAGGATACAACCTTTAGTGGTGTAGAGTCCAGTTTGGGCACTGTGTTACCCCAACACTTAATTGTTCATGGATGCACTCTGTTACCCGGCAGAAGGCTGTGCCAAATTGTTGACTCACTGTCAGCGTCTCTTTGTTGTTCCTTTTTCTTCCACTCTGGGCTCCTTGTGTGGCTGAGACCTAGGCACGCCTCATTCCTCGTCTGTCAGCTTTGCTTGGTCCTCTCATGCGGCTTCCCTCTTTCGCTGGACCCACAACTGGCGTCTCCTTGTGGAGCTGTCTCTTCCTCCCTGGAAGTATATGTTGCCGTCCTTGTGCCTCACGTCGTGCCAGCCAGGTACCCTTGTCTGCCTGCGAGCCCCTGTGCCCTGTCCGAGTGTCTTGGCAGCGTTTCCTGTGGACTCTCCCTCCTGCCTTCTGCTGGCCAGCAGTTTATATTTACTTCACCCCTCTCTTGTCAGTCCTGGACAAACAGTCTAATCAATGGCACCTCTAAGTTGCCTGGGTTTAACAATTAATAAAAACATAAGTTAACAAAATGTATGGTTACCAAACATTAATAAGTTCAGATATGCTGATTAGGAACCAATATTTCCAAGCCAGGTAAATACAGACATTCTTCTAAGGCCAAACTTCAAAGCAGTGATTCCCTTGCAGGACAGCAAATACCACTAATAGGTACAGATATGCTGATTAGAAACCAATATTTCCAAGCCAGGTAAATACAAACATTCTCTAAGGTCAGACTTCAAAGCAGTGATTCCCTTGCAGGATAGCAAATACCATTAATAAGTACAGATAGCCTTTTAACTTCTCACCCCCCAGTCCCCAACAGTGGGTGCCTAATGGAACCACCCAGTGCACAAAAAAAATGTAAAAGTGTCCCCCTCTGACATCCCCCCAGACTTAACCATTGTCAGTCCCGGACAATCAGTTTAATCTTCTTATTCTCTATAATGGGCTGGGGGTCTCCCCAAATTTTCCCTCCTCGATCGGCACAACTCCATAGCTCCCCTCTCTGTGACATCCCTATTTTCTCTCGAGGCTGGGTTTCCCATTGTCCAAAACCCATATATGGGAAGTCCAGGTGGAGATGGTTCGGCCGTTGGGGCAGCTGAAGCACTTAGTGGAGACAAACAACAAGGCTTTAAAGCATTACGGTGCACATTTTTCTCTCTACCTCCCCCTTCTGGTCTCACTTTATACACCACCCCAGAATCCCCTACCTGGCCCAGCACCACATAGGGTTCTTGGTTCCCCCAACCTGTCAGCTTCCCTCTTCCTTGTCTACCTCTATTTCTCAGCCATACCCTTTCTCCAGGAAGCAATGTAATAGCCTGAGCTTTCTTATGCCAAGCTGTATTATGTTGTACTGCCTTATCCATCATCCCCTTAGCAGCTTGACTTGTATTGGGTAGATTCTGCAGACGTCCCTTCACCCATTCTTCCCTCGTGCCCCCTCTGGCAGGGACCCTCACACTATGGCAGAAGGCTGGTTGTACGTATCTGCTGAATCCATTTTCCCGGTGTGCCTTGGCATGTCGACACACAGCAGAGCTGTTAGACCCTGCTTCCTGCGTACTGGGGGCTGCTCGAGACAGTACAACTGGTGACTCTGGAGCCTGAAAAACAGCCTGCCAACAAGCAGAGATTACATTCATTCCAATCAGCAATGGGCTTGTCTGGACCTCGTCTCTCACAATTACAACCCCTCTGGCTGGTAACTTCACAGTAGCCACCTCAAAATCCATGGTGGCATACCCTGTATAGGGGATATCCAACCCATTGGCAGCTTTCAGGGTTAGAAGAAACGGGGCCTGCCCAACTTCTATGTTATTTGCAAAATGCTGCTTGAAAAAGCTCTCTTGCATCAGGGTAACCTGGGATCCAGTGTCTAACAGTCCAGTTAAGGTTTCCCTTCAATGGTGACCTGTACCACGGGACACTCACCAATAAGAGGGGATATGGCCTTTCGGGTTTCACTGTCCAACCCTGCTATCTGGCCCACAGCTGCAGGGTTCACAAGTTCAAAAGTAGGGCACCCACTAGAGGATGGACAGTTCCGTGCCAAATGACCTGCTTGTCTGCACTGATTACAAATGGGCCTACCTTGTGAAGCCCAGGCATAACAGCTGTTAGTGTGAGGCCTCCTATCTGGCTGAGAGTGTGCTAATGCCTGGGCAGCATCAACCTGTGGAACTGCTGGCCTCAGTTCCTTCAGCAGCTCCTGAGTCCATTCCTTCATCTGTGTTTTCAGGTCACCCATAATCTCGGCCTTGAACGCTAGTCTCCAGTCTGCCTGTGAATGAGAGTTAGTTGCGGACAACTCACCAATAGCTCCGCAATTTGCTTCCCTGTGTCCCGTATAATTACATTCCCCTTCCAGCAGCAGGGCCTCTTGATGCACTTCCCCAAAAGTTTTATGTGGATTATGGCGCACAAATGTCCGTAGTGCTTGTCGCAGTCCACTGTCATGGAGGCCCAACAAGAGCTGATCTCGCAGCTGTATATCGGAGGGGGCTTGGGCTGGGCTACGCTGTTGTAACCTGCAATGAAGTTCTCTCAATTTAAGGACAAAAGCCCTGAAAGGTTCATTAGTCCTTTGTGCACAACTGTAAAA
This sequence comes from Erpetoichthys calabaricus, assembly GCF_900747795.2. Lineage (NCBI taxonomy): Eukaryota > Metazoa > Chordata > Cladistia > Polypteriformes > Polypteridae > Erpetoichthys > Erpetoichthys calabaricus. The sequence continues at coordinate 63,568,952 of NC_041409.2, forward strand.
TTGGGACATCAGAGTAGCTAACGGGACTTGGTCACCGTATAATCTATCTAGAACCAGAAAAATCTTTGTAACCCTATCTCTTTCTTCCACACTCAACACACTGACTTCCCGTTTGGCATCCCCAGTCAAGGCTCCCATCACAATACTGACCTTTTGAGACTCCCCATATTCAGCAGCTTCTAATAACCCCTGCATCTGTTCTTTCCACTCAGCATATTTCAAATCACCTTTTTCCCCACTAAACTTGGCAATCCAAGGTGCACCGGCAAAAATAGGCATCATCATGATGAAAATAAAAACACAATAAAACTACCCCACAAAATCAATAACTAAATAAAAATGGATTTAAAAAAAATGCCTAGTACTTCCAAGTGTGTTATTCACAAGCCCAATCCTGCCGACTACTGCCAAAATTATGTCACAGGTGTCTGGTCACACTTATAGGTAATCTAACTTAGACACCATTAATATATCCGACTACGCCACCCAGTTTAATTAAGAGACTGGGAACTCCTGAAATTTACCAATAATAGCACACAGGTTTCTTTAAATTGGACGGTGAGTAAACACACAATGAAATACACAACAGTAATTTAGAAAAAAGCAACAGTAAGTTCTATTGTACAAGACAATATAAGGTACATTAAAAAGATAAACGAACATAACAGAACCTAAACGTATCAGGAATTAATGTCCTTTTTTTGTAAAAGGAAAATACACAGTCCACACTCTAAAAGTCCGTAAAAACAAGAATTGTAGGATACAACCTTTAGTGGTGTAGAGTCCAGTTTGGGCACTGTGTTACCCCAACACTTAATTGTTCATGGATGCACTCTGTTACCCGGCAGAAGGCTGTGCCAAATTGTTGACTCACTGTCAGCGTCTCTTTGTTGTTCCTTTTTCTTCCACTCTGGGCTCCTTGTGTGGCTGAGACCTAGGCACGCCTCATTCCTCGTCTGTCAGCTTTGCTTGGTCCTCTCATGCGGCTTCCCTCTTTCGCTGGACCCACAACTGGCGTCTCCTTGTGGAGCTGTCTCTTCCTCCCTGGAAGTATATGTTGCCGTCCTTGTGCCTCACGTCGTGCCAGCCAGGTACCCTTGTCTGCCTGCGAGCCCCTGTGCCCTGTCCGAGTGTCTTGGCAGCGTTTCCTGTGGACTCTCCCTCCTGCCTTCTGCTGGCCAGCAGTTTATATTTACTTCACCCCTCTCTTGTCAGTCCTGGACAAACAGTCTAATCAATGGCACCTCTAAGTTGCCTGGGTTTAACAATTAATAAAAACATAAGTTAACAAAATGTATGGTTACCAAACATTAATAAGTTCAGATATGCTGATTAGGAGCCAATATTTCCAAGCCAGGTAAATACAGACATTCTTCTAAGGCCAAACTTCAAAGCAGTGATTCCCTTGCAGGACAGCAAATACCACTAATAGGTACAGATATGCTGATTAGAAACCAATATTTCCAAGCCAGGTAAATACAAACATTCTCTAAGGTCAGACTTCAAAGCAGTGATTCCCTTGCAGGATAGCAAATACCATTAATAAGTACAGATAGCCTTTTAACTTCTCACCCCCCAGTCCCCAACAGTGGGTGCCTAATGAACCACCCAGTGCACAAAAAAAATGTAAAAGTGTCCCCCTCTGACATCCCCCCAGACTTAACCATTGTCAGTCCCGGACAATCAGTTTAATCTTCTTATTCTCTATAATGGGCTGGGGGTCTCCCCAAATTTTCCCTCCTCGATCGGCACAACTCCATAGCTCCCCTCTCTGTGACATCCCTATTTTCTCTCGAGGCTGGGTTTCCCATTGTCCAAAACCCATATATGGGAAGTCCAGGTGGAGATGGTTCGGCCGTTGGGGCAGCTGAAGCACTTAGTGGAGACAAACAACAAGGCTTTAAAGCATTACGGTGCACATTTTTCTCTCTACCTCCCCCTTCTGGTCTCACTTTATACACCACCCCAGAATCCCCTACCTGGCCCAGCACCACATAGGGTTCTTGGTTCCCCCAACCTGTCAGCTTCCCTCTTCCTTGTCTACCTCTATTTCTCAGCCATACCCTTTCTCCAGGAAGCAATGTAATAGCCTGAGCTTTCTTATGCCAAGCTGTATTATGTTGTACTGCCTTATCCATCATCCCCTTAGCAGCTTGACTTGTATTGGGTAGATTCTGCAGACGTCCCTTCACCCATTCTTCCCTCGTGCCCCCTCTGGCAGGGACCCTCACACTATGGCAGAAGGCTGGTTGTACGTATCTGCTGAATCCATTTTCCCGGTGTGCCTTGGCATGTCGACACACAGCAGAGCTGTTAGACCCTGCTTCCTGCGTACTGGGGGCTGCTCGAGACAGTACAACTGGTGACTCTGGAGCCTGAAAAACAGCCTGCCAACAAGCAGAGATTACATTCATTCCAATCAGCAATGGGCTTGTCTGGACCTCGTCTCTCACAATTACAACCCCTCTGGCTGGTAACTTCACAGTAGCCACCTCAAAATCCATGGTGGCATACCCTGTATAGGGGATATCCAACCCATTGGCAGCTTTCAGGGTTAGAAGAAACGGGGCCTGCCCAACTTCTATGTTATTTGCAAAATGCTGCTTGAAAAAGCTCTCTTGCATCAGGGTAACCTGGGATCCAGTGTCTAACAGTCCAGTTAAGGTTTTCCCTTCAATGGTGACCTGTACCACGGGACACTCACCAATAAGAGGGGATATGGCCTTTCGGGTTTCACTGTCCAACCCTGCTATCTGGCCCACAGCTGCAGGGTTCACAAGTTCAAAAGTAGGGCGCCCACTAGAGGATGGACAGTTCCGTGCCAAATGACCTGCTTGTCTGCACTGATTACAAATGGGCCTACCTTGTGAATCCCAGGCATAACAGCTGTTAGTGTGAGGCCTCCTATCTGGCTGAGAGTGTGCTAATGCCTGGGCAGCATCAACCTGTGGAACTGCTGGCCTCAGTTCCTTCAGCAGCTCCTGAGTCCATTCCTTCATCTGTGTTTTCAGGTCACCCATAATCTCGGCCTTGAACGCTAGTCTCCAGTCTGCCTGTGAATGAGAGTTAGTTGCGGACAACTCACCAATAGCTCCGCAATTTGCTTCCCTGTGTCCCGTATAATTACATTCCCCTTCCAGCAGCAGGGCCTCTTGATGCACTTCCCCAAAAGTTTTATGTGGATTATGGCGCACAAATGTCCGTAGTGCTTGTCGCAGTCCACTGTCATGGAGGCCCAACAAGAGCTGATCTCGCAGCTGTATATCGGAGGGGGCTTGGGCTGGGCTACGCTGTTGTAACCTGCAATGAAGTTCTCTCAATTTAAGGACAAAAGCCCTGAAAGGTTCATTAGTCCTTTGTGCACAACTGTAAAATTGGGACATCAGAGTAGCTAACGGGACTTGGTCACCGTATAATCTATCTAGAACCAGAAAAATCTTTGTAACCCTATCTCTTTCTTCCACACTCAACACACTGACTTCCCGTTTGGCATCCCCAGTCAAGGCTCCCATCACAATACTGACCTTTTGAGACTCCCCATATTCAGCAGCTTCTAATAACCCCTGCATCTGTTCTTTCCACTCAGCATATTTCAAATCACCTTTTTCCCCACTAAACTTGGCAATCCAAGGTGCACCGGCAAAAATAGGCATCATCATGATGAAAATAAAAACACAATAAAACTACCCCACAAAATCAATAACTAAATAAAAATGGATTTAAAAAAAATGCCTAGTACTTCCAAGTGTGTTATTCACAAGCCCAATCCTGCCGACTACTGCCAAAATTATGTCACAGGTGTCTGGTCACACTTATAGGTAATCTAACTTAGACACCATTAATATATCCGACTACGCCACCCAGTTTAATTAAGAGACTGGGAACTCCTGAAATTTACCAATAATAGCACACAGGTTTCTTTAAATTGGACGGTGAGTAAACACACAATGAAATACACAACAGTAATTTAGAAAAAAGCAACAGTAAGTTCTATTGTACAAGACAATATAAGGTACATTAAAAAGATAAACGAACATAACAGAACCTAAACGTATCAGGAATTAATGTCCTTTTTTTGTAAAAGGAAAATACACAGTCCACACTCTAAAAGTCCGTAAAAACAAGAATTGTAGGATACAACCTTTAGTGGTGTAGAGTCCAGTTTGGGCACTGTGTTACCCCAACACTTAATTGTTCATGGATGCACTCTGTTACCCGGCAGAAGGCTGTGCCAAATTGTTGACTCACTGTCAGCGTCTCTTTGTTGTTCCTTTTTCTTCCACTCTGGGCTCCTTGTGTGGCTGAGACCTAGGCACGCCTCATTCCTCGTCTGTCAGCTTTGCTTGGTCCTCTCATGCGGCTTCCCTCTTTCGCTGGACCCACAACTGGCGTCTCCTTGTGGAGCTGTCTCTTCCTCCCTGGAAGTATATGTTGCCGTCCTTGTGCCTCACGTCGTGCCAGCCAGGTACCCTTGTCTGCCTGCGAGCCCCTGTGCCCTGTCCGAGTGTCTTGGCAGCGTTTCCTGTGGACTCTCCCTCCTGCCTTCTGCTGGCCAGCAGTTTATATTTACTTCACCCCTCTCTTGTCAGTCCTGGACAAACAGTCTAATCAATGGCACCTCTAAGTTGCCTGGGTTTAACAATTAATAAAAACATAAGTTAACAAAATGTATGGTTACCAAACATTAATAAGTTCAGATATGCTGATTAGGAACCAATATTTCCAAGCCAGGTAAATACAGACATTCTTCTAAGGCCAAACTTCAAAGCAGTGATTCCCTTGCAGGACAGCAAATACCACTAATAGGTACAGATATGCTGATTAGAAACCAATATTTCCAAGCCAGGTAAATACAAACATTCTCTAAGGTCAGACTTCAAAGCAGTGATTCCCTTGCAGGATAGCAAATACCATTAATAAGTACAGATAGCCTTTTAACTTCTCACCCCCCAGTCCCCAACAGTGGGTGCCTAATGGAACCACCCAGTGCACAAAAAAAATGTAAAAGTGTCCCCCTCTGACATCCCCCCAGACTTAACCATTGTCAGTCCCGGACAATCAGTTTAATCTTCTTATTCTCTATAATGGGCTGGGGGTCTCCCCAAATTTTCCCTCCTCGATCGGCACAACTCCATAGCTCCCCTCTCTGTGACATCCCTATTTTCTCTCGAGGCTGGGTTTCCCATTGTCCAAAACCCATATATGGGAAGTCCAGGTGGAGATGGTTCGGCCGTTGGGGCAGCTGAAGCACTTAGTGGAGACAAACAACAAGGCTTTAAAGCATTACGGTGCACATTTTTCTCTCTACCTCCCCCTTCTGGTCTCACTTTATACACCACCCCAGAATCCCCTACCTGGCCCAGCACCACATAGGGTTCTTGGTTCCCCCAACCTGTCAGCTTCCCTCTTCCTTGTCTACCTCTATTTCTCAGCCATACCCTTTCTCCAGGAAGCAATGTAATAGCCTGAGCTTTCTTATGCCAAGCTGTATTATGTTGTACTGCCTTATCCATCATCCCCTTAGCAGCTTGACTTGTATTGGGTAGATTCTGCAGACGTCCCTTCACCCATTCTTCCCTCGTGCCCCCTCTGGCAGGGACCCTCACACTATGGCAGAAGGCTGGTTGTACGTATCTGCTGAATCCATTTTCCCGGTGTGCCTTGGCATGTCGACACACAGCAGAGCTGTTAGACCCTGCTTCCTGCGTACTGGGGGCTGCTCGAGACAGTACAACTGGTGACTCTGGAGCCTGAAAAACAGCCTGCCAACAAGCAGAGATTACATTCATTCCAATCAGCAATGGGCTTGTCTGGACCTCGTCTCTCACAATTACAACCCCTCTGGCTGGTAACTTCACAGTAGCCACCTCAAAATCCATGGTGGCATACCCTGTATAGGGGATATCCAACCCATTGGCAGCTTTCAGGGTTAGAAGAAATGGGGCCTGCCCAACTTCTATGTTATTTGCAAAATGCTGCTTGAAAAAGCTCTCTTGCATCAGGGTAACCTGGGATCCAGTGTCTAACAGTCCAGTTAAGGTTTTCCCTTCAATGGTGACCTGTACCACGGGACACTCACCAATAAGAGGGGATATGGCCTTTCGGGTTTCACTGTCCAACCCTGCTATCTGGCCCACAGCTGCAGGGTTCACAAGTTCAAAAGTAGGGCGCCCACTAGAGGATGGACAGTTCCGTGCCAAATGACCTGCTTGTCTGCACTGATTACAAATGGGCCTACCTTGTGAATCCCAGGCATAACAGCTGTTAGTGTGAGGCCTCCTATCTGGCTGAGAGTGTGCTAATGCCTGGGCAGCATCAACCTGTGGAACTGCTGGCCTCAGTTCCTTCAGCAGCTCCTGAGTCCATTCCTTCATCTGTGTTTTCAGGTCACCCATAATCTCGGCCTTGAACGCTAGTCTCCAGTCTGCCTGTGAATGAGAGTTAGTTGCGGACAACTCACCAATAGCTCCGCAATTTGCTTCCCTGTGTCCCGTATAATTACATTCCCCTTCCAGCAGCAGGGCCTCTTGATGCACTTCCCCAAAAGTTTTATGTGGATTATGGCGCACAAATGTCCGTAGTGCTTGTCGCAGTCCACTGTCATGGAGGCCCAACAAGAGCTGATCTCGCAGCTGTATATCGGAGGGGGCTTGGGCTGGGCTACGCTGTTGTAACCTGCAATGAAGTTCTCTCAATTTAAGGACAAAAGCCCTGAAAGGTTCATTAGTCCTTTGTGCACAACTGTAAAATTGGGACATCAGAGTAGCTAACGGGACTTGGTCACCGTATAATCTATCTAGAACCAGAAAAATCTTTGTAACCCTATCTCTTTCTTCCACACTCAACACACTGACTTCCCGTTTGGCATCCCCAGTCAAGGCTCCCATCACAATACTGACCTTTTGAGACTCCCCATATTCAGCAGCTTCTAATAACCCCTGCATCTGTTCTTTCCACTCAGCATATTTCAAATCACCTTTTTCCCCACTAAACTTGGCAATCCAAGGTGCACCGGCAAAAATAGGCATCATCATGATGAAAATAAAAACACAATAAAACTACCCCACAAAATCAATAACTAAATAAAAATGGATTTAAAAAAAATGCCTAGTACTTCCAAGTGTGTTATTCACAAGCCCAATCCTGCCGACTACTGCCAAAATTATGTCACAGGTGTCTGGTCACACTTATAGGTAATCTAACTTAGACACCATTAATATATCCGACTACGCCACCCAGTTTAATTAAGAGACTGGGAACTCCTGAAATTTACCAATAATAGCACACAGGTTTCTTTAAATTGGACGGTGAGTAAACACACAATGAAATACACAACAGTAATTTAGAAAAAAGCAACAGTAAGTTCTATTGTACAAGACAATATAAGGTACATTAAAAAGATAAACGAACATAACAGAACCTAAACGTATCAGGAATTAATGTCCTTTTTTTGTAAAAGGAAAATACACAGTCCACACTCTAAAAGTCCGTAAAAACAAGAATTGTAGGATACAACCTTTAGTGGTGTAGAGTCCAGTTTGGGCACTGTGTTACCCCAACACTTAATTGTTCATGGATGCACTCTGTTACCCGGCAGAAGGCTGTGCCAAATTGTTGACTCACTGTCAGCGTCTCTTTGTTGTTCCTTTTTCTTCCACTCTGGGCTCCTTGTGTGGCTGAGACCTAGGCACGCCTCATTCCTCGTCTGTCAGCTTTGCTTGGTCCTCTCATGCGGCTTCCCTCTTTCGCTGGACCCACAACTGGCGTCTCCTTGTGGAGCTGTCTCTTCCTCCCTGGAAGTATATGTTGCCGTCCTTGTGCCTCACGTCGTGCCAGCCAGGTACCCTTGTCTGCCTGCGAGCCCCTGTGCCCTGTCCGAGTGTCTTGGCAGCGTTTCCTGTGGACTCTCCCTCCTGCCTTCTGCTGGCCAGCAGTTTATATTTACTTCACCCCTCTCTTGTCAGTCCTGGACAAACAGTCTAATCAATGGCACCTCTAAGTTGCCTGGGTTTAACAATTAATAAAAACATAAGTTAACAAAATGTATGGTTACCAAACATTAATAAGTTCAGATATGCTGATTAGGAGCCAATATTTCCAAGCCAGGTAAATACAGACATTCTTCTAAGGCCAAACTTCAAAGCAGTGATTCCCTTGCAGGACAGCAAATACCACTAATAGGTACAGATATGCTGATTAGAAACCAATATTTCCAAGCCAGGTAAATACAAACATTCTCTAAGGTCAGACTTCAAAGCAGTGATTCCCTTGCAGGATAGCAAATACCATTAATAAGTACAGATAGCCTTTTAACTTCTCACCCCCCAGTCCCCAACAGTGGGTGCCTAATGGAACCACCCAGTGCACAAAAAAAATGTAAAAGTGTCCCCCTCTGACATCCCCCCAGACTTAACCATTGTCAGTCCCGGACAATCAGTTTAATCTTCTTATTCTCTATAATGGGCTGGGGGTCTCCCCAAATTTTCCCTCCTCGATCGGCACAACTCCATAGCTCCCCTCTCTGTGACATCCCTATTTTCTCTCGAGGCTGGGTTTCCCATTGTCCAAAACCCATATATGGGAAGTCCAGGTGGAGATGGTTCGGCCGTTGGGGCAGCTGAAGCACTTAGTGGAGACAAACAACAAGGCTTTAAAGCATTACGGTGCACATTTTTCTCTCTACCTCCCCCTTCTGGTCTCACTTTATACACCACCCCAGAATCCCCTACCTGGCCCAGCACCACATAGGGTTCTTGGTTCCCCCAACCTGTCAGCTTCCCTCTTCCTTGTCTACCTCTATTTCTCAGCCATACCCTTTCTCCAGGAAGCAATGTAATAGCCTGAGCTTTCTTATGCCAAGCTGTATTATGTTGTACTGCCTTATCCATCATCCCCTTAGCAGCTTGACTTGTATTGGGTAGATTCTGCAGACGTCCCTTCACCCATTCTTCCCTCGTGCCCCCTCTGGCAGGGACCCTCACACTATGGCAGAAGGCTGGTTGTACGTATCTGCTGAATCCATTTTCCCGGTGTGCCTTGGCATGTCGACACACAGCAGAGCTGTTAGACCCTGCTTCCTGCGTACTGGGGGCTGCTCGAGACAGTACAACTGGTGACTCTGGAGCCTGAAAAACAGCCTGCCAACAAGCAGAGATTACATTCATTCCAATCAGCAATGGGCTTGTCTGGACCTCGTCTCTCACAATTACAACCCCTCTGGCTGGTAACTTCACAGTAGCCACCTCAAAATCCATGGTGGCATACCCTGTATAGGGGATATCCAACCCATTGGCAGCTTTCAGGGTTAGAAGAAACGGGGCCTGCCCAACTTCTATGTTATTTGCAAAATGCTGCTTGAAAAAGCTCTCTTGCATCAGGGTAACCTGGGATCCAGTGTCTAACAGTCCAGTTAAGGTTTTCCCTTCAATGGTGACCTGTACCACGGGACACTCACCAATAAGAGGGGATATGGCCTTTCGGGTTTCACTGTCCAACCCTGCTATCTGGCCCACAGCTGCAGGGTTCACAAGTTCAAAAGTAGGGCGCCCACTAGAGGATGGACAGTTCCGTGCCAAATGACCTGCTTGTCTGCACTGATTACAAATGGGCCTACCTTGTGAATCCCAGGCATAACAGCTGTTAGTGTGAGGCCTCCTATCTGGCTGAGAGTGTGCTAATGCCTGGGCAGCATCAACCTGTGGAACTGCTGGCCTCAGTTCCTTCAGCAGCTCCTGAGTCCATTCCTTCATCTGTGTTTTCAGGTCACCCATAATCTCGGCCTTGAACGCTAGTCTCCAGTCTGCCTGTGAATGAGAGTTAGTTGCGGACAACTCACCAATAGCTCCGCAATTTGCTTCCCTGTGTCCCGTATAATTACATTCCCCTTCCAGCAGCAGGGCCTCTTGATGCACTTCCCCAAAAGTTTTATGTGGATTATGGCGCACAAATGTCCGTAGTGCTTGTCGCAGTCCACTGTCATGGAGGCCCAACAAGAGCTGATCTCGCAGCTGTATATCGGAGGGGGCTTGGGCTGGGCTACGCTGTTGTAACCTGCAATGAAGTTCTCTCAATTTAAGGACAAAAGCCCTGAAAGGTTCATTAGTCCTTTGTGCACAACTGTAAAATTGGGACATCAGAGTAGCTAACGGGACTTGGTCACCGTATAATCTATCTAGAACCAGAAAAATCTTTGTAACCCTATCTCTTTCTTCCACACTCAACACACTGACTTCCCGTTTGGCATCCCCAGTCAAGGCTCCCATCACAATACTGACCTTTTGAGACTCCCCATATTCAGCAGCTTCTAATAACCCCTGCATCTGTTCTTTCCACTCAGCATATTTCAAATCACCTTTTTCCCCACTAAACTTGGCAATCCAAGGTGCACCGGCAAAAATAGGCATCATCATGATGAAAATAAAAACACAATAAAACTACCCCACAAAATCAATAACTAAATAAAAATGGATTTAAAAAAAATGCCTAGTACTTCCAAGTGTGTTATTCACAAGCCCAATCCTGCCGACTACTGCCAAAATTATGTCACAGGTGTCTGGTCACACTTATAGGTAATCTAACTTAGACACCATTAATATATCCGACTACGCCACCCAGTTTAATTAAGAGACTGGGAACTCCTGAAATTTACCAATAATAGCACACAGGTTTCTTTAAATTGGACGGTGAGTAAACACACAATGAAATACACAACAGTAATTTAGAAAAAAGCAACAGTAAGTTCTATTGTACAAGACAATATAAGGTACATTAAAAAGATAAACGAACATAACAGAACCTAAACGTATCAGGAATTAATGTCCTTTTTTTGTAAAAGGAAAATACACAGTCCACACTCTAAAAGTCCGTAAAAACAAGAATTGTAGGATACAACCTTTAGTGGTGTAGAGTCCAGTTTGGGCACTGTGTTACCCCAACACTTAATTGTTCATGGATGCACTCTGTTACCCGGCAGAAGGCTGTGCCAAATTGTTGACTCACTGTCAGCGTCTCTTTGTTGTTCCTTTTTCTTCCACTCTGGGCTCCTTGTGTGGCTGAGACCTAGGCACGCCTCATTCCTCGTCTGTCAGCTTTGCTTGGTCCTCTCATGCGGCTTCCCTCTTTCGCTGGACCCACAACTGGCGTCTCCTTGTGGAGCTGTCTCTTCCTCCCTGGAAGTATATGTTGCCGTCCTTGTGCCTCACGTCGTGCCAGCCAGGTACCCTTGTCTGCCTGCGAGCCCCTGTGCCCTGTCCGAGTGTCTTGGCAGCGTTTCCTGTGGACTCTCCCTCCTGCCTTCTGCTGGCCAGCAGTTTATATTTACTTCACCCCTCTCTTGTCAGTCCTGGACAAACAGTCTAATCAATGGCACCTCTAAGTTGCCTGGGTTTAACAATTAATAAAAACATAAGTTAACAAAATGTATGGTTACCAAACATTAATAAGTTCAGATATGCTGATTAGGAGCCAATATTTCCAAGCCAGGTAAATACAGACATTCTTCTAAGGCCAAACTTCAAAGCAGTGATTCCCTTGCAGGACAGCAAATACCACTAATAGGTACAGATATGCTGATTAGAAACCAATATTTCCAAGCCAGGTAAATACAAACATTCTCTAAGGTCAGACTTCAAAGCAGTGATTCCCTTGCAGGATAGCAAATACCATTAATAAGTACAGATAGCCTTTTAACTTCTCACCCCCCAGTCCCCAACAGTGGGTGCCTAATGGAACCACCCAGTGCACAAAAAAAATGTAAAAGTGTCCCCCTCTGACATCCCCCCAGACTTAACCATTGTCAGTCCCGGACAATCAGTTTAATCTTCTTATTCTCTATAATGGGCTGGGGGTCTCCCCAAATTTTCCCTCCTCGATCGGCACAACTCCATAGCTCCCCTCTCTGTGACATCCCTATTTTCTCTCGAGGCTGGGTTTCCCATTGTCCAAAACCCATATATGGGAAGTCCAGGTGGAGATGGTTCGGCCGTTGGGGCAGCTGAAGCACTTAGTGGAGACAAACAACAAGGCTTTAAAGCATTACGGTGCACATTTTTCTCTCTACCTCCCCCTTCTGGTCTCACTTTATACACCACCCCAGAATCCCCTACCTGGCCCAGCACCACATAGGGTTCTTGGTTCCCCCAACCTGTCAGCTTCCCTCTTCCTTGTCTACCTCTATTTCTCAGCCATACCCTTTCTCCAGGAAGCAATGTAATAGCCTGAGCTTTCTTATGCCAAGCTGTATTATGTTGTACTGCCTTATCCATCATCCCCTTAGCAGCTTGACTTGTATTGGGTAGATTCTGCAGACGTCCCTTCACCCATTCTTCCCTCGTGCCCCCTCTGGCAGGGACCCTCACACTATGGCAGAAGGCTGGTTGTACGTATCTGCTGAATCCATTTTCCCGGTGTGCCTTGGCATGTCGACACACAGCAGAGCTGTTAGACCCTGCTTCCTGCGTACTGGGGGCTGCTCGAGACAGTACAACTGGTGACTCTGGAGCCTGAAAAACAGCCTGCCAACAAGCAGAGATTACATTCATTCCAATCAGCAATGGGCTTGTCTGGACCTCGTCTCTCACAATTACAACCCCTCTGGCTGGTAACTTCACAGTAGCCACCTCAAAATCCATGGTGGCATACCCTGTATAGGGGATATCCAACCCATTGGCAGCTTTCAGGGTTAGAAGAAACGGGGCCTGCCCAACTTCTATGTTATTTGCAAAATGCTGCTTGAAAAAGCTCTCTTGCATCAGGGTAACCTGGGATCCAGTGTCTAACAGTCCAGTTAAGGTTTTCCCTTCAATGGTGACCTGTACCACGGGACACTCACCAATAAGAGGGGATATGGCCTTTCGGGTTTCACTGTCCAACCCTGCT